>NC_066583.1:311130233-311431900 GCF_024323335.1 Lathyrus oleraceus
ACCCCACAAAAGCCAACCTTCACTTATTTCCACAAAGGTTGCACTTTCTTCTTGTGTCTTGTCTCACTAAAACACCTCTCTTTTTTAACAATCTCCCACTTTACTTCAACCGCTTGTTTCTCACGCTTTGTCAAAATACAAATCCTATACCCGCGCGTGTTTTACACTCGATGTAATTCACGTGGGTGTGATGAATAAACAGTACTGAATGAAGGGTCCCTCTTTAGCTTGCTTACTGGACAAGCCGTGGCTCGTAAATGCCAGTAAGGGTAACCACTTCCCACGCATAAAAGTCACTCTTTAATTACTCTCTCTTTTCTTTCTTGGCAAGTTTCTGTATCCCACTGTTAAAATTTACTAGAAAAAGCTTTTTATTTTTAAATTTTAATTTTATAAAAGAAATTCCCAAATTAAAACCCCACCTGGGTTACCACTATATAAACCACTCTTCACACATTATCTAAATCACACAAATTTACAACATCCTTCTAGCCATTCTTACTTCAGTTTTTTTCCCCTCAACTTTACCAATGGCTTCCAATTTTCAATGTTTTCTCAAAATCTTTCTTCTCATCTCTGTTTTTCATCTTTCTTTAGCTGCTAGGAATCTGAATGAGCTTGTTCAGGACCAGTCTCAGCTTCTTCACTACCACAACGGTCCTTTACTCTATGGTAAAATCTCTGTCAATCTCATTTGGTATGGCCACTTCAAACCATCCCAAAAGGCCATTATCACTGATTTCTTCACCTCAATTTCTTCTCCATCTTCACAACCCAACCAACCTTCCGTTTCCGGATGGTGGAAAACCACTGAAAAATACTATCATCTCACCTCAAACAAGAAAGCTTCACAGCTTTCTCTTTCTCTAAGTAAGCAAATTCTCGACGAGAATTACTCACTTGGAAAATCACTCACAAGCAAAAACCTTATCGAGTTAGCTTCTAAAGGAGACAACAAAGACTCCATTAACGTTGTTCTAACATCCGCTGACGTGGCTGTGGAACGCTTCTGTATGGACCGATGTGGGACTCACGGTTCTTCTTATTCTTCTTCTGTTCCTATTAAGGGTAAGAGTTACAAATTCGCTTACATTTGGGTTGGTAATTCCGAAACACAATGTCCAGGTCAATGCGCGTGGCCATTTCACCAACCTATCTACGGGCCTCAAAGCCCACCTTTGGTTTCCCCAAACAACGACGTGGGCCTTGACGGAATGGTGATCAATTTGGCTAGTCTTTTGGCTGGAACTGCAACAAACCCTTTCGGAAATGGGTACTTTCAGGGTCCCTCTGAGGCTCCTCTTGAAGCTGCTTCTGCTTGTCCCGGTGTTTATGGTAAAGGTGCATACCCTGGTTATGCTGGTGATTTGCTTGTTGATTCGACTACTGGTGCTAGCTACAACGCAAATGGTGATAATGGAAGGAAGTATCTTCTTCCTGCTTTGTATGATCCTTCTACATCTTCTTGCTCAACTCTTGTGTGAGGGAAGGATTTAGCTTAGTTACTCTGCCACTACTGCTACTATGTTAGGAACAAGTTATTAAGTAGAAAGTTGATGTACAAATAATCAATTATGTAGGATTAATTCATTTATTTTTTTATAGTATCTTTTAATTTTGAGGATTTTGTAATGATGAACAAGCAAATGTACTATGGTTTGCTGTTTAAATATATTGATCTTTTTAGCAGATTGTTTTCTCTCGAGTTAAATTGAATTTATGTTCTATTTTTGGGTTCTGCAGTGCTAAACAGAGTTTTGGGATAGTTCTTTATCCATCCTGGATTGGGTTCAATGGTTTATTATAAAAACTTGTCTAGTTTCTGGATTCTTAATTACTGGTTGGCTTCATTGGGTATTAGGATATAGTCACGGTATCTTTGGATTGTTGGTATCCGGTGGAATTGAATGAAGCGATTCTCTATTGTTTGGATTTGCAAGAATGGAGTGAGATTAAATAGAGTAGAATGAATGGAACGGTTTCATTGGTTGGATTTGCAAGAATTGAGTGGAATGAAAAAAAGAGTTCATTTTATTTCATTCTATTTAATCTTCTATTTTTTTTTTTGTTTTATCTAATTTATGAGTGTATGCAATGAAATAAGATATTTTAAATAAAATATTCAAATAATGATGTATGATCTAATATTCGGCTGCGCTGCAAATTGTTATTTTCTATTATGCCACGCTTCATTATATTTCATCAAGTTAACAATATTTGTGTGCTTAAAATAATGTTTGTATCTAATAAATTGGATTTTGAAATTGTTATAAATTTTTAGAATATTTGTAAATATCCATTTATTAATGTTCAAATTTATGGAACATAGTAGAAGAAAGCTTCACCGCTCTCGCTGATACTTCAACTCTTATATGTAGCTCAAGAAAAAGAGTTGTAGAAAAATAAACAGAAAAATTCAAAGGCATTAAACAAGCGGTGGCTAATGCAATTTTTTCAAAAACTATGGGAGGCTAATGCAATTTTTCCAAAAATTATGGGAGTTAAGACTGCCAAAGAAGCGTGAAACACGTTGTAAGAGGAATTTCAAAGAAGCGGCAAGATACATATTGTTAAACTTCAGTCTCTAAGAAGAGATTTTGAACTATTTAAGATGAAGGAGTTTGAGACAATTAAAGATTCCTATTCTAAAATTAAAGAAATAATTAATCAAATACGAGCTTTTGGGGAGGATATTCTTGACAAGAAAATTGTTGAGAAAATTCTAATTACTTGACCCAATCGTGACAAAGATTGAGGAAACCAAAGATATGTCCACTATACTAGTGAGAGAGCTGGTGGAATCTCTTGAAGCATATGAGCAAAGACTGTATAGACATAAAGAAGATACACTTAAAAATACTTTCCAATCAAAGATCAAATTTTAGTCGCAAAATAAAGAAAATGGAGGAAAGAAAAATTAAGGAGAAACTTTCAAAAGAAGAGAAGTTTCTAGAAAATTTCTTAAGAACTTGCCAGATAAAAATGCCCCATGCAAAAGACTAGGCCACGCAAAAAAAACTTGTTGGTACTGTTATATGCCACAATACAACCATTGCAAGAAGTTCGGACACATAGAGAAAAAATGTCACAACAAAAATAGGCATCAAGCTAATATCGTTGAGGAGCATGATCAAGAACAATGTATGTTTTATGTCACTCAAGACTCAATCAAAGGAAAAGGAGGAAGCTGATACTTGGATATTGAATGCAAAAATCACATGGCCAATGTTGAGACTATTTTCAAAAGCATTGACAAGTCTGCCAAAGTCAAAGTTCCACTGGGAAATGACATTGTGGTTGAATCAAAAGGAAAAGGCACTGTCATGGTGGAGAAAAATACAAGTACGCGACTAATTCATAATGTCTTACTAGTTCCCAACCTAAAAGAAAATCTTCTAAGCATGGGTCAAATGATGGAGAGAGGCTACACACTTCACTTTGAAAAAGGTGTATGGAAAATCTTAGACAACAAAAATAAAAGGACATAGATAGCCCAAGTGAAAATGGATAAGAGAAATAGAAGCTTCTCACTAAATTTGAAATATTAAACTAACATTGCCATGAAGGTACAAGTTGATGATTCATGGCTATGGCATCGAAGATTTGGCCACTTCAACACTCATGCCTTAAAGCTGTTACACGAGAAGAACATGATGATAGATCTTCCAAGCATAAAGGATAACAATGAAGTGTGTCAAAGGTGTCTCCTCGGTAAGCAACACCAAATTTCTATTCTCAATAGGCAGAGCATGGAGAATAAAAGACTTGTTGGAGCTAATACATACTGACGTTTGTGGACCAATGAGGATGCCATCACATGAGAACAACATATACTTCATACTATTCATTGATGAATTCTCTAGAATGACATGAGTCTATTTCCTAAAATAAAAATCAAAAGTCTTTGGAGTATTAAAAAAGTTCAAAGCCCTAGCTGAAAATCAAAGTGGAAAACGAATAAAAGTACTAAGTTGCGATCACAAAAAATATTACACCGCGATTTTAACAAATTTTGTGAGGATGAAGGCATAGAGCGATAACTTACAGTCACATATTCTCCTCAACAAAGTGGCGCGTATGAGGGAAAGAATCATACATTTATGGAGATGGCTAGATCGATGCTCAAGGAGAATGGAGTCCCAATCACATTCTGGCCTGAAGTAGTCTACACTGCTGTTTACATACTTAACATATATCCAACTAATGCAATATAATATACGACTCCAATTGAAGCTTGGAATGGGAAGAATTCATCAGGAAAGCACATAAGGGTCTTTAGATCTATATGCTACATTCATATTCCAGACATGAAAAGGCATAAGCTTGAAGACAAGACTATACGAGGTATGTTCCTGGGGTATATCACAATCTCTAAGGGATACCATGTCTACAACTTACAAACTAAGAAACTCATCATCGGTCAAGATGTTAAAGTTGATGAGAATTCTTCTTGGAATTGGGATGCATAAAAATTGGAGAAGAACATCCTTATACCAACTCAACTACCTTCAAAAGAATCCGAGGAAGAAGACCCAGGTGAACCTCCTTCACCTCCACCATAACAACAATATTAAGAACTATCATCACCAAGGTATTTTCCAAGACGAGTAAGATCTTTGGTGTACATATATGAAACTTGAAACTTGACCATACTTGAACCTGGTAGCTTTGAAGAAGCGTCAAAGCAGGAAGTATGGGTAAAGGCATTGGAAAAAGAGATAAAGATGATCAAGAAAAACAAAACATGGGAGTTAGTAAGTCGTCCCCATGGAAAAGATGATGTTAAATGGGTATATAAGGAAAAGCTCAACCCTGATGGCCCCATACCGAAACATGAGGCGATGCTAGTAGCTAATGGTTACTCAGAGCAACCCGGGATTGACAACAATGAGACATTTGTACCAGTAGCTCGTCTTGATACCATAAGATCTATAATAGATATTGTGGCACAAAAAGGATGGATTATCCATCAATTAGATTCCAAATTTCCCTTCCTCAATGTCGTACTTGAAAAAGAGATCTATATGGAGCAACCATAAGGATTCATGTCTGAAGGCGAAGAAGGCAAAATGTTAAAACTAATAAAAGCACTTTATGGTATGAAGCAATCACCTCAAGCATGGTATAGAATAATCAATCAATGTTTCATGGATCGATGATTAAGGAAGAGCAAGAATGATCCTATACTATACATTAAGTCTTAAGGTCAGTACACTCTCTAACTCTCTCTATATGCAGATGATCTTATCTACATGAGAAACAATACTAAGATGACGATGGAGTTCAAAAAAGACACGATGAAGACCTTTGAGATGGTTGACCTTAGTTTAATGAGTTACTTCCTCGATATAGAGGCAAGTCAGAGAAATGTCGAGATATTCGTTTCTCAAAAGAAATACATAAAAAGCTTACTTAAGAAATTCAAGATGTATGGTTGCAAACCTGTCACTACTCCATTTATAACAAATGAAAAACTATAGAAGCAAAATTGTCCTCATGCTTTTCTGTTTTATCAATGTTATAATGTGTTTGTAAGGAACTCATTGTAATCTTGAATGAATTGCATGTTTATTTATGATTATGCATTCTTCACTTTAAACGTAATTCTATGTGAGTGAACGTTACAATTGATCAATTTATCTTTGTAACGCATCTAAGTGTTATACATATTGTTGTGAATTTTACATGATGCTTTTCACGTTTTATGGCTTTGTCTCTTTTTGATGTTGTCAAAGGAGGAGAAGTTCATGCAAGAATAAAGTCTAAGATACACATATTCAAGGGGAGCTTTGATATCTAAGATGCACATATTCAAGAGGAGCTACGATCAAGACATCAAATACTTCGTACGATTTGCCATCATAAAAAATGGGGAGTATGTGAGTGCACTATCCTCTTAAAAATGTTTTAAATGGTGTCAAAACTAGGACATTTAGTATTTGTGTACATTTGATTTTATTCTCTATGACTAGATGTGCATTTTCATATTAGGACACTTAAAATCAGGTTAGATAGACCATTACAAGTCAAAATTATTATTTTCATGAAAAACAGATCTATGGGTCGATACATCCATTTTATGAGTCGATACATACTGAAGGATATCTGAAATAAGAAAAATCTGCCTTCAATGTATCAATACATCCATTATATGGGTCGATACATACTGAAATATTTTTTGAAATAAAAACTCTGCCTTCAATGTATCGATACAGATGTATCTGCGGGTCGATACATAATGTGTATGGGTCGACTCATCCGTGATTGGAGTCGACTATAGCTGAAAGTTTTAGCAAGTCTATTGGCCCTGCCATAATTGTATAGACTCATAGAGTCTATGTATCGACTCCCCGACTTATGTATTAACTCATACTTATTTGGAGTCAATACATTCTGTTATAATTTTTGCTAAAAATATGTTTTTCTGTTATTTTTCCTTCTAACATACAAACATATAAATATGCATTCATGGATCATTTCTCATAATTGAAAAAAATAACATATAAAGAATTTTTCTCTTTATCTTCAATCTTCTTCTATGCATACATATAATAATTACACATAATCATTCTTGTTTGGTGCCATCTATATTAGATTGATAAGGTCCAATTTAGGATTGTTGTAATAAATTTGGGGGTAGCATTCTTTGGGGGTAGCATTCTTTGGGGGTTTCATTGATAAACCAATTAGGGCTTTCCGCTAAGATCAAGGTTGATTTGAGGGGTTTTTGTACAAGATTTTGCAACGAGGATTCAGTCGAGTGAAAGCTTTGAAGAACATGGTTCTGTCAAAGGAGTAGCGGTAACTGGAGGATCGGCTTAGAAGTATTGGATCACTTGATCTTGCTTAAGATCAAAGGGAGAGAAAAAGTTAGGATCAACATCAAACATAGGGTTTGAGGGGTTGGATTGCTATTTTTTCTCTTGTTTACAACTCTTGCAAAGGTTAATTACATATCTCAATTCTATTCGGAATTAGGGGCAGATGTAACCATGGTGAGGATAATTGGGGAACTTCCTAAGCAAATCCTTATGTTGTCTCTCTCTCTCTCTCTCTCCCTCTCTCTCACTCATTCACACACACACACACACACACACACACACATGCATGCACGCACGCACGCACGCACACACACTTTATAATTTGATAATACACTTAATATGAAATTTGATAAACTAAAAAATATGTTTGTGTTGAAGTAATTCAAACTGTTTTGTAAAGATAATTGCAATTGGGTTTTCATATCTTCAACACAAAGGAAAATCAACTTGGTGTTTATTGCACACCAAGTGTTTGATAAATTGTCGTTGTTAATTTTTGTATCCTATTTAATTGAAAATTGATTACAAAGTGTGACATTATTTAAACGATTACTTTGTAAAACATATTGGTTTACTTTCTCATCATTGGTATACGTTTGTTATAGTTTATACGCATATTCGATTCTTCTGATAACAATTCAGGATAGACGAATGTCGATTCAGAATTGCTTTCAGTTGCCATACTAAATATTTTTAAAACATAATTTTTAATTGAAGAAAATTTTATTTGTGATCTATTCACACTCCCCCCTCTAGATCGTTGCCCTCGTCTAACAAGTTTGATAAATGGGGAGTTATCAAAGTTAGGGGGAACACTTTCTTAAGAGCTTTTCAAATGTTCTAAGAGATCCAAACACAACAAATTTCAATGGTTGTCATCATCAAAAAGAGGGAGATTGTAAAGTCAAGCTTCTCCAACATTGTGTTTTGATGAAGACAAGTATACTCTATCAAGTTCATGTGCATTATTAAAGGATGATAAGAAGCTCCATGATTCAAGCTATGGTATCAAGACTTGTATCTCAAGCAACATTATCAAGATGATCTTGGACTTTAGGAGATTGATCACTTCATTAAGGTACAAGTTACAATTTGATAATGTGTTTTACCATAGTGCTCAGAAACTTCATATTCAATTCATCTTGATGCATGAAACACTTTTTTTGTAACTTATGTTTGTGCATAATCATGTTACTTAAAGTATTTTTCAATCTTTCATCAAGTGTGATCGATTACATATTTTTAATAACCGGTTACCAAAATGAAATTTTAAGTGTCTTTCAAAATTGAATAAGGTGTAACCATTTAACCAGTTCCTGTAACCGGTTACACCTTCGAAAAATTTAAATTTTTATAACACGCTTCAGTTGTAACTGGTTACAATTATGTTTTAATCGGTTACCACTGAAGCAATGACACTTTTTGGCATAAAATCTTATTCCAACGAATTTTAAAATGCATCTATCAATCATGACATTGTTTCATGAGATCATGCTGCTTCATAAAGGTATTATGAAAGTATAACTACCTATGATATCATAATTTCATGTTTCACCTCTTTCATTATAATTCAAACTCAAAATTTCATTTTAACAAGTGCCTTGTGTCATAATATTTTATGTGAAACTTTTGCATTCAATTTCATTGCATCATTAAAAAGTTTCACCAATTATATTTTGAGCACTTGTGTAACATACCTGTGAATTGTCTACTTGAAAGGGAAGATCAATTCAAGTAATTGATATAAGTCTTACAACTTCAAACTTCTTGTCAAACTCAGATTTGTGTGTATACCTTACCATCCAAGATTGTTGAAAACAAGAGAGTGAAAAAGAGAGAATTGTTTTCTTTTTCTTCTTTGTAAATCATAAGGAAGTGTGTCTATTGATTTAGTCAGTAACTTGTGTATAGAGGCTAGGATTATGCTTGTATAAGATTCTAACAAATAATGAAAGAGAAGAGAGGGAAACACAAGTTTTTCTAACTAATTTTTCTACCTAATTCAGCCCCTTATCCCACCCCTCTTAGGTGAACTCTACATTTACAAATGGAAGAATGAGAAGAGAGGGAAACACGAGTTTTCCTAACTAGTTTTTGTTCAAAGAAAGAACTGAAAAATTTATTACAAATTCAACTCAATTTGAGTTTATATAATGACTTAAATTCAAACTAAATTCAAATGCAAATGAAACTCAAACACAAATATAAATGAAATGAAAACTCAACTAATTTGAATTTTGAATTACATTCAAGATCATGGTCCAAGAAAAATGCTTACTACGTACATGAATGAAGAGTAGACTAGTCTAGGGGTTTGTTGTCTTCCCTCGTACATGTTGACTATGTTCCCAATTAGCTGGCCAAACACTGTCCTGTTGTGATATTATGAGTTATCATAACAAACAATAATAACGACCAATAAATATTAGACCGCAAAATTATGAAAACATGCTGCATAATCCAATGGAATTAATTTGTTTCCATACGAATTACTAGTCTAAACAATTTAAGTACATCAACGCGTTTATCAATCTAACTGGGAGCTCACTCTAGTCTATTCTCCCACTTATCTTGACTTCAGTCAGCCCATCACTAATACACTCTCTTCCTTTTTTGACCCTCTTTCCTTCCCCCTTCCTTTTAAATTTCCATATCCCCTATAAATACCACCCACCACATTTCTATCTCCTCCACCTCAAATGACATTTCTATCATATTCAAATACAATTATCACTAATGACTTCTTCAAGTCTTCTACTCAGCCTAATCCTAGTTATTTCTCTTCTCCATTTCACCTCAGCATCAAGAAAACTAACACAAAATAACCAACAACTAAAACTTCAATACCAAAAAGGCCACATTATGACCGGAAAAATCTCCATCAATCTCATATGGTATGGTAAATTCAAACCTTCCCAACGAGCCATAATCTCTGATTTCATCAATTCTATTACCTCACCCACCATCACAGCCCAACCATTAGTCGCCACGTGGTGAAAATTCACCAACAAATATTACCACCTCGTGAACTCACAGAAAAACATCGTCCTCACAACAGGTTCACATTTCCTAGACGAGAATTACTCATTCAGAAAATCACGCACCAATGATCAAATCATAAAGCTTGCATCCAACGGCTCACAAACAAACTCCATCAACGTGGTTCTTATTTCTGATGATGTTGTAGTAGATGGATTTTGTTACAATAGGTGTGGAACTCACAGTTTTTCCGTGGGTACTCACAACACGAATACTATCGAATTCGCTTATGCGTGGGTGGGTAATTCAGAGACACAGTGTCCAGGTCAATGTGCGTAGGCTTTTCATCAACCAATCTATGGGCCTTAAAGCCCGCAATTAGTTGCGCCAAACAATGACGTGGGTCTTGACGGCATGGTGATCAACGTGGCTAGTTTGTTGGCTGGGACTGTTACGAACCCATTTGGTAATGTATACTATCAAGGACCCAAAGAAGCACCTCTTGAGCTACTTCTACTTGCGTGCTAGCTATAATGCAAATGACGTCCATGGGAGGAAGTATTTGTTGCCCACGCTCTTTGACCCGACTACCTCGGAGTGTTCTACTCTAGCATAACAAAGATTTTATTGAAATATACTATTAGGAAATTATGAAATATATTCTTTTTTAAAAAAAATATTCTTTTACATTTTTCTTGATTCGGTGTTACACTACCAATGAATAAAAGTATGAAACTTGATGTAAAAAAAAATATTTATTCCGTCCTACAATGCAATGAGTGATGTATTTGAAATAAAAAAAAATATTTTAAAATAAATAATTTATTTTAATTTTCAATATATTTTTTTCTAATTGTATCCTCTAATTAATACTTCCTCCATCCCAAAATGATTGTCATAGTTGATCATTTCATACAAATTAAGAAAATGTAATAAATGAATGAGAGAGAATAATATTTTTACCAAACTATTCTAATTTATTATTCGTGTATTCGAATTATCATAACGCAAAGTAAGAAAATGATAAATTTAAAGTATTAATTAGAATGTATAATTAGAAGATAAACATTAGAATTGTATTGAAAACTAAGATGCGACACTTATTTTGGGACAAATAATTTTAGAAGATGCGACACTTATTTTGGGACAAATGGAGTATTACTTTTATCATTCTCAATATTTGATAAAGGGTACTTTAGTAAAAAAATCATTCGCTATCTTTCATTTATTCCCTTTTTCTTAATCTCCGTGAAATGATTAACTGAGTCACTCATTCTAGGACTGGGATAATGGCTCGTTGGAAAGGTTAAAAGTTATTTTTTTTCTTAATCTATATGAAATTTGATGCATCATTAAAGAAAAACAATATTTAGGTGTTATGAGGCTTACGATCTAGTTTATAGAGTTGTATGATAAAGAGGGGTAATAAAATGGGTTGTACTCGTCGAGTCAGTATGTTTCGACTTGATGTTTTAAGTTAATCCACTCCGCCTAATCTACTTAAAAAGCGGGCTGAGACATGTTCTGTCCATAGGTTTTCTTCGTCAAAAACTATTTTTTTAAAACTCAATTGGGCTCGTTAAAACAACATTAATAAAAAGGGAAATGCTTTTTCCACCCTTAAGGGTGTGCCTCACACCTCTAAAAACTCGAAAATGCCATTTCATATCCGAAGATGCATCTCTGGATGCACCAAAAATTTCACAAGCCTTCGTATTTTTGAAACTCACCCCATTTTGAATAAATTTTTAGGCAAAAAATACATCTCTGAATATTATTTGGGGTGTATTCGAAGATGCATATCTAAAATAATCCATGTAATCATTTATGGTATTTTTGTTCACTAAGTTGGTTTAATTAACAACTCAGTGATGTTTCTGGAGATCCATATCCGAAAATGTCAAGCAGAAATTGGATAAATACTACCTTGCATGATCTTCTTCTTCATGCTGAAAGTTCACTCTCAAACACAAAACCCTTAAAAAAATCATCCATTATCAATCAACTTTTCAACATCAAAATATCATTCTTGAATTTTATCACGATAAAGGGAGCAAAAGAAGTTAGAATTTAAGGGAAATTTCATTCATTTCATCCTCATTACTTGCATTAATGTATTTTATGAGTTGGAAAAATGAACGTTGAGTCCGAATATGCATCTCCGGGTAGAGTTTAGTATGGTCTGAATATGCATCTTTGGATTTTCCCGATTATTTAAATTTTAAATATATTTTAAAATTATTTGTGGTAATAGATATGGTGCACCCGGATATGTTTCCCAAAGCTATTATGAGGATGGATGTTAGACCATACTAAGTGAAACATGAAGTTAAACCATATGAAGTGAATGATGATGTTAAACTGGGTAATCGACTAGTTGTTGTCAAGGTGGTTGTTCATGCACACTTTATAAATAAATAAGAGTTTATGGTTCATGAACATATGCTACAATGGGTCCGCATGAGGGCCGAGAAATTGGGGTTTGAGATTATATTCAGAAGGTATGATAATGGTTCGGATAAAAGACAAATATTTGTAACAATGAGATGCGAAAAAAGTGACACGTACCAACCACAAATTAGGAAGTCGATACGAGATGACACTTGATCAAGAAAATGCAAGTGTCAATTTAAATTGTGCAGATACTGTATGGGAATGGCACTTGGAAATTTAATGTGATATATGGTATATATAGTCATGCCTGAAGTGACAAGCTAGCCGACCATCCCATTGTATGCCGCCTTATTCGGGAGGAGAGGGAAATTGTTTCAGACAAGGCATTAAACATGGTGGCACCAAAAAAAACTTGCATATTTGAAACGAAAAATACCTGTAAATGTTTCAAATATCAAGAAAATATACAATGTGCATGCTCGAAAGAACAAGGCGGTAAGAAGACTAAGATATGACATGAAACATGCATAATGTAAATGATGTAATCTCGATACAATTTGTGACATACATAATGTCTATTATACTTTAATATTATAGAATTTTTGGGTAAATTTTGGACAATGTCACTTTTTTTTTTGTTTATGTGTGTTTTTATTGGTTCTATTCTGGGTGGGTTTAAATATGCATCTCCGGACACATCCAATTTTAATTGCAAAAAATAATAAACAGGGGCATTTGCAGATGTACATCTCTGAACACACATTTATTTTGGGAAAAAAGGTGTGTCAGAATACACATATATGAAATATGGAAGGGCAATGGGCCATTCACAAGAGATTACACAGTGGTGATGACTTCTTTTTGTTCTACTATTTTTTCAGGAACAAAATGTCTTCCTCCTCTGTCGTGTCCAAGGATGCTAGAGACTTTGTGTCTAGTTCCTCATAAGAACAAATTCATCTTTTTCGATCAGGAGTAGATGTTTCTTTCCTTAAGGATGAGGACCAGGTAGTCTTGAAGATTTGTTTGTTGTTGGAGAGGGTGACGTTACATGTTTCCTCATCAAGTTGCTATAGATTCATCTAGACTTGAGCTCGTGCATTCATCCATTAACATTTGAATAAAATCTTTTAGTTTCTTGATTATTTCTTCATTTTTGGATTTTTTCATAAAATCACAAACATTCCCATATTTCTATTTAAGGATTGGATCGAATTTTGGATTCGAATTCTTAACTTTTAGATATTTGTTAGTGATGAAGGTTCTAACATTATTTACAAAATTTCTAAGTTTAGATAAGCATTTATGGACAAAACATTCATATTCTTTGTCTCGCTCTTGTTCGACACTTGGCGAAACTCCATATACCATTTCAAGATTACCCCACATTTCCTTGGTGGAGTTGCATTTTTTAACATAGAAAAGTTGACAATCGTCTAAAGACATGACTAAGATATTTTTTGTTTTGAAATTAATTTCAAACTTTCCCTTTTCTTCTATGGTCCAAATAAAACTTGGTTTATCTACTACTTTTTCGTTTATTTGGTGAGTAGGGGTAAACTGACTATTTATTATAGTTTCCCCTAATTCAAGATCAAAAATTTGAATGAATATTCTAAATCTAGCTTTCCACAAATCAGACCTATTACCATAAAATGATGGAGGTGTGTTTTTGGGTAAATTTGAATGAATTTTTGGGTTAATTTTGGACAATGTCACTTTTTTTTGTTTATGTGTGTTTTTACTGGTTCTATTTTGGGTGCATTTAAGTATGCATCTCCGGACACACCCAATTTTAATTGCAAAAAATAACAAACAGGGGCATTTGCAGATGTACATCTCTGAACACACGTTTATTTTGGAAAAAAGGTGTGTCAGAATATGCATATCCGAAATATGGAAGGGCAAGGGGAAATTCACAAGAGATTACGCAGTGGTGATGACTTCTTTTTGTTCTACTATTTTCTCAGGAACAAAATGTCTTCCTCCTCTGTCGTGTCCAAGGATGCTGGAGACTTTGTGTCTAGTTCCTCAGAAGAACAAATTTATCATTTTCGACCAAGAGTATATGTTCCTTTCCTTAAGGATGAGGACCATGAAGTCTTGGAGATTTGTTCGTCATTGGAGAGGGTGACCTTACATGTTTCCTCATGTAGTTGCTATAGATTCATCTAGACTTGAGCTCGTGCATTCATCCATTAACATTTGAATAAACTCTTTTAGTTTCTTGATGATTTCTTCATTTTTGGATTTTTTCAGAGAATCACAAACATTCCCATATTTCTATTTAAGGATTGGATCGAATTTTGGATTCTAATTCTTAACTTTTAGATATTTGTTAGTGATGAAGGTTCTAACATTATTTACAACATTTCTAAGTTTAGATAAGCATTTATGGACAACACATTCATATTCTTCATCTCGCTCTTGTTCGACACTTGGAGAAACTCCATATATCATTTCAAGATTACCCCACTTTTCCTTGGCGGAGTTGCATTTTTTAACATAGAAAAGTTAACTATCGTCTAAAGACATGACTAAGATATTTTTTGTTTTGAAATTAATTTCAAACTTTCCCTTTTCTTCTATGGTCCAAATAAAATTTGGTTTATCTACTACTTTTTCGTTTATTTGGTGAGTAGGGATAAACTGACTATTTATCATAGTTTCCCCTAATTCAAGATCAAAAGTTTGAATGAATATTTTAAATCTAGCTTTCCCCAAATCAGACCTATTACCATTAAATGATGGAGGTGTGTTTAGGAAAGTCATCTTGTTAAAAATAGTGTTGGAAGTCATCTTTCTTATGAGACAATTAGTCTTTAAACATGAGTTAGACTATGATATCACTTGTTCAACATGTGACTACATACATAAGAATGAGTGAATTATGGATGTTTGAAACAAAACCATTAATCAGAGTTCAATTTTTTTTTCTCAAAAGCATTTGTGTAGGTAATGAAAAATACAAATAAAGAAAATAAGCTAAAAATAGATTAAGGGAAGAGAGATAACACTCGATATTTATAGAGGTTTGGTCTTAAAAAAGTGACATACTCGTCTCCCTAAGATTTTATTATAAGAGTATCCAATAGTGCTTGAGAGATTTTAAAAGTTTAAGCCCATGAACCCCATTGTCTAAGGAAAAATAAAGTTTTAGGAAAACTTTCAACCAAACAAGGAACAAAGTAATGAGACGGTTGTTAGTCTTCACGGAAAATAATGAACATAGCCTCGAGCGGTTAGTCTCTAAGCCAAAGTTAGATTATGTATGGATTAATCTCGAACTAAGTTGAAGTTTTGAGTTGGCTAACCTCCAAACTAAATCACAGTTTTATGCTGGTTCACCATGAACTGAAGCGAGATTTTAGACTAGACTTATATCAAACCGAATGGAGATTTTATATCAGGCTAGTCTCAAACCGAGTGAACTTTTGTATAGGGATAAACTCAAGAACTTATCTGAATTTTTTTTCTAGTTATTCTTCATGAAGCCAAAAGGATAGTTTTTCTTCAAGTGGTGGAGCTCACAAACTAAACAAAGACTAACACTAATCCCTAAAAAGAGCTTTTATACAATTTTAGCTCAATACCTAAATAATAACTTCCAATGGAAGAATATTTTACTCAAGATGAAAAGGAACTCTTGGTAAATTTACAATAATGCCTTTCCTAATACAACTTCCTCACTAAAGTCGAGATTTTTTTTCAAAACACTATGGCTAAAAATATGTAAGAATAGAGTGCACCTATAGGTACTTTGAAATTTTCTGGTTTTTAGAGGAGTGTTTCTTTATTTTACTAGTCTGATGTTAGGTTATGATTGTAGTAAAGTGCGGAAAATAAATAACACAGAAGGTTGATACTAGTTCACCTCATAATCCGAGAGTACATCTAGTACCCTTACCACTATTAGAGATTTTACTATAGTCAGAACTTTTTACAACCATATGTCATACCCCAAAATTTGACCACATTATTTCCATCGGACTAAGTCCTTTTGAGTTCATACCCCCATCAATGTAGGACCACTACATTTGAGTCCTTGTTTATTTTCATTTCATTTGGGCCAACTCTATGTCATATGAGGCATGATATCCCATTTAAGTCCATCATCTGTATGAGTCAAATGGTCAACTCCAATGATCCAAAGTCAAAGGAGGATCATTTTGAATTTTGTTTGTTTCATTAGTTTATCTTTTGCCATTTTATTTTTATCCCAAACGTGATATTTTATTATTTTTCACTATTATTAATATTTTTTTAGATTTGGCTTTATTATCATTTTTCTTTTATTATTATTCCATTAATTTTTTTTAATTAATTGTATTATTATTAATATTTTTATTAGCCTATTATAACAAGTATTTTCTTTTAATATAGGGAATTACTATTATCATTATTTCACTATTAGATTTATTTTATTATAAGTTATTTTCTTTTAATTAGTTTTACTATTATTAGTCCATTTACATTATTATTGTTATTTTAGCCTATTATTATTTCTTTTTAATATAGATTTTAGAATTTTGTTATTAGTGTATTATTTTTCTTATCAGTCTTAATTATTATACTCTCTGTTACTATTATTATTTTCCTTTTATAATTTTTTTTGTGAGTCAAGCCCCTATGGTTGAGTCAGCAAGTCCCTAAATTAGCAAAGTCCAAACAAACACCCAAAGGCGTGAATAATGGAATCAAAACAGATCAAGAGTATCAAAATAGAACAAATCTTTTCTTCATTACACTGATTTCGGTTACAATTGAATTTTCCTAAAAACTAACAAATCAAATCATATACTTTCTAAACAGAATCAGACTAACTTAATGATCAAACCTAATTCTTTCACTATATAAACATAACCCTAAGTTACAATACTTCTTCAGTCATAATTCACATGTTCACTAACCCTAAAAGTTGTTGTTCTTCACACTGAAGAAGAAGAAGAACAACAAAACCCTAAAAGTTACTCCAACTCTGAAGTCCAACAAAGCGCCATAGGTACCTCGCACCAAAGAAAAGAAGAAGAGGAGTCAGAAAGATTCAAAATAAAATGAAAAGAAAAGAGTGGAAGGAGAGACCTGTTTACCTTTTATTCGCTGGAGAATACCTCATATGGTTGGTGCTGCCTATGTCCCCTTATATAGACTTGCTTTGATACCATGCTTGTTTGACTATCATTGAAGTTAAGGTTTTGTTGTATAGTTATTTGTTTTTTTTTGTGTGTTTAGTAAGATATGATGCATGTTAGGTTTTCTACTTGTTGTTTTTGAGTTTGGGGTTTGTCTTGGGGTAGATAAAAGGTTTGTTTTTGGATTAAGGTTTGGAAGCTGTTGTTTGATTTTGGGTTTTGGACTTATGATTGTTGGTTAGGGTGTTTTGGTCTAAGTTTTGGAGGTGGTTTAATGTCAATCTGGGTAGGATGAGGTGGTTATGGGTTGATATAGGTTTGGGGGTTTGGAGGTTGAAGAAGATAAAAGTTATGCGTTTAGGTTGAAGGTGTTAGGTTTCAGGTATGTTTTTGGGTAGTTAGGATTCTTGGAGAAAGGGTTAGGGTTCTTGTTGTTCGTTAGGTTTCATCATAAACGGATTAGGGTTCATAGGAATATGGGTTTGGGGGATGAATGTAGGGTTAGGGTTGATGTGCTAACTGATGACTTCTTGGAAAGTGTACCAATATTTTTGCAGTAATTAAAGATCGAATCCACATGGGCTATGTTCGAACAAGCCAACAATTGTGCAATATAAAGGAAAAACAGTAAATGGGGGGGGGGGGGGGGGGGTCAGGTTTTAGAACGGAAAACAAATTACTCGTTTAAAATAAAAGTATTAAGACGGTTAGGTTGTGTATTAGAATCCCCTTATCCTCTCTTGTTGATGTATGATGCCTTGTATGAATGGTTTAATCCTTATAATCTCACAATGAACTAACGAAATTATTATAGCCGATCTCTCATGAAATAACTCACTAACCACTACTCGAAACTTTCTATCCCTAGTCCGCCAACGTAAGCAGGGTTATGCGATATACGTAATGTTTATTCCCTAGGCCACAACTCGGGGTCTCCTATCCCTATTCAACTAGTGTAAGTAGAAGAGTTGCCATATGTCCAACACATAGGCTAATAGAATATCTCAAATAAAAAGCATTAAGATTAAGAAACAATTGAATAAGATTATAATTCAAAGGATTCATACAAAGTTAAACCAACATATAATGCTAACAAGATTGAATGAGGTTCATTATCACACAACCTAACCTAGAGAAGCTTAGCTACTCATAGTCAAAATTATAATACGAATTGAATAAAGAAGAATAACATATGAGTTCCCTTGAAGGATTTCCCTCCAATGGCTTCTAATGCTCTCAAAATCACCCTTTGATGCTGTAAAATCATGCTCCTAGTTCCGAATTTCGTAACCCTTGTGAAAGTGTAGAATTTTCCCTCTTAAAGGTGTCAGAATGGACCCGAACGTGTTAGAAAAAGACCCAAAAAAGTGACCATCACGCACGTGATATTAGGCATCGCGCGCGATGTAACCTTTATTGCCATATCATGTGCATGATGGTTGATGTGATTATTTCCGAAGCTTCACTCTTTTTCGCTCCTTTTTTACTAAAATTTTCATTAAGTCCACAATTTTCACACTTAGCTATTTACCCCTCATTATTTGGTTATTCCTTATCATATTTGCTCAACTTTCACTTATTTTGCTCCGATTTTTTGACTAAATATATGCAATAACAGACTGTCATCACAAACCTAGGATTCTTGGGGTTTCTTTGGGCTTCTGAGTTTGGTGTTCATCAATTGATGAACAACGATAAAGTTAAATGGTGGTTCAGGGAATTGTGCAGTGATCGGAAAGGTTTAGAGGATGGTCAGAAAGTGAAGGCTAGAGAGTGGTGGGATCTAAGGGAGAGAATAAAGAGAGGGATGAGAGATAGAGAGAGACAAAGAAGATGGAAAAATGACGGAACTCTGAAGAGAGTTCATTTATATACTCCCTCCATGCGTCTCTTGATGAGCCACACATGGCTTTGGGACAACAAATTATTTGTCATACTTTGACCCTATTCTGTGCACACGCACCCGTCATTTCCAACTTGTACCCTCAATCCAAATCTCTTAATTATTTGACCTTCTGATGGTCAACTGGTCCTATGCACTAGATTAGATTTTGAAGGTGGCAAGAAACACATGAAAAGGGGGGTTTGAATTGGGATTCTAAAAACAAAATATTTTTCAAAACCAAGTCAATAAAGCAATAACATAAACAAGAAAAATAACAAAGTTATTTTTATACTAGTTCGCTGTTAACGAAGCTACCTCCAGTCCACCCTACCAAGGTGGTTTCTCCTTCTCAATAAGGACTTAATCCATTATAATCAAAACATGATTACATACACCACAAAGACAAACCTTCTTTGTCTTCTTGAGTCTATCTGACTAAAACCTAGTCACTCAAGGAAACCACTCAAACAACTTTGAGATTTACAAGTTTTTATTTATAAAGAATGCTTCTAAGAAAGTAGATTAACACAAGTTAAATACAATGAATATCTCACACAATAACGAGAAACAACTCTTGTGTGTTTACAAAGACTATACACAAAAAATATTTACTTTAGCAAAAGCGTGTGTATGAGCGTAGTTTTAGCGCAGTGAATTAGATGCTTCTTCAATTCTTCCAAGTCTTATTTATATAGGCAGTTAAAAGATCCATTGGAGGGTAGAATTGGAATATAAAATTGTAGTTGTCTCTTTGTGTAACAATTTGCATATAGGAGACAAAATGGTACAATAGTACTGTCCTTAGCCCACAAAATCAGCGTATTGAAGGGAAAAGTGATCTTGTACTGTGTATTATTATTCTGATGCAAAACCTTTTGATCTTATCTTCTAATCTTCAAAGGCTTTTGATGAAATGATGTTGAAGCATGCTTATAAGGATGAAGAGAATAATTGACATAATCTTCAGAACTTCGGTCTTTAGAGTCTTAACACAGTTCGTCAAAACCGGGTCTTCAGAGTCTTCAGATCTTTCTCTTCATAATCTTCAGAACTCAAGTGCTAAATCTTAAAGGTAAACAATCCTTCAGATACTCTTCAATCAGATTCACAGTCAGAAGATTTAGCTTAAACGTTCATCAGAACCGTTGTCTAAGAGCTTTCTAGAACTTAACAATATCTTGTACATCACTAGTATCTCTTTACTGTCAGAGTGTGTTGATTCTAGAATCTGATGACGTCACACATCAATGCTTTATATTCAGAACCTGTTAGCAAAAAGCTACACACTAAATAAAACCATTAGTGTATAAAATTGTTCTATAAGAAATAATGCATTGTTATCATCAAAACTAAAAGCCAGATGCATAACCAAATTTTGTTCTTACAATCTCCCCCTTTTTTATGATGACAAAACCATGTATTTTGATGAAATTTTTTAGTGGGTTTAATCACATAAAAATATCAGAGCGAGGTTTGTAAGCTCCCCCTGAATTTTATACAGTTAAAAATTATTTTTTAGCTTAGAATGTCAGAGTTAGGTTTGCAAGCTTACCCTGAATTTAAGACTTAAAATAATCTTAACACATATAAAAGTCTCAATCAACATGAAAGAAATAACTTCACATAAGGAAGAAGCCTGGTTGTTACTATCTTCCCATAAGGAAGAAGCATGGTTACTATCTTTCCATTAAGGTAGAAGCCTGATTGCAATGGCTGAAGTAACTTCCCAAAATGCAATAACTTGGGTACATAAGTATTTCATTCAAAATTCTTGTTTGAGTGTCTGAAAGTCTGAATATCAATCTTGTCACACAGTATGATTTGTCAGAGCTTTCATATCCTAGTTGTATTCCTCATGTCTGGTTTTTATCAGAACTTGAATATATATGGTTCAGAGCTTGTATACGCCTGGTTCAAAGTTTGTATACTCCTAGTTCAACCTTGATCATTTGAACTTATTTCAGAATAAGAATATGTATGGTTAACTGCTAACTACTTAGTTAACTATTCAGAACATAAGCATGATTCTTAAATATAAACTTGGTTCATATGAACTTGATTTAACTTGCTTGGTTAATGCCTTAGAACCTGAAACACTTGGTTAACATGATGAACTTTTTCAAAGTTCTCAGAATCACCAATGTTAGAACATATAAAGACATGTTTGGGTTTCAAAATGGAATTAGATATATCAAAATCATAGCATTCTTTCCCCCCCTTTGTCATCATTCAAAAAAGATAAAATAAAATAAAAAGTAAACCAAGAATAGAATTTCATTTCATTAAAAAAGAAAACTCAGTACAAAAATGAAATAGAAAACAAAGATAACACAATGTTTTTTTAAAAAACTAGATTTTAGGAGGGGGTGGTAGTATTGATAAGTCTCTCCAAGCAGCCCTTTAATCTTTGAAGTCTTTTTATCTTGATGCTTGAGTCTCTCTTTAACTTTAGAATTCTCAACCGTCAGATGCTCCAAAGTCTTCAAAATAAGTTCATGTGTAGCCACAATCTTCTTGAGTCTAGAGTTACTTCCAACTTCAAAAGAAATCTCAAAAGCAACCATAATATTCTGGTATGGAGAAGGTGTTGGAGTCACTACATGAGCAGGAAGCAGAAGTGTTGGAGGAACCTGCAGAAGTAAAGGTTCAACTATACCATAGATTCTGGCATGGAATTTACTTTTGGCTTCCTTCAGGAACACAATCTCAAACACTTCAGAGCTGACTTCTATCCGACTTCTGAAGTTGTTGGTTAGAGCATAAATTTCAGAGAGGTTTTATTTTGTAGTGTAAGCCTCAGTGAGACCATTGAGTCATCTAATAACATTGTCTTCAAACAGAGTAAACAATTCATCTAATGGTGTAGGACGAATCTTGGTTTGAACAAAAGTTAGAGTAGAATAGAGACATGAGTTTTTGTATGAGACTGCAATGACTTCAACTTCTGATTCAGAGTGTCTGACTAAATCATCAAATTCCTCAAGGTTTGGGTTAGGTTCAAATTGAATCTCGATATTAGAGGAAATGTTAATGGTTAGGTCAAAAGAATCAAGAGTATATGGTTTGTTGTTTTTGAGTCGTTCCATGAATACATAAAAAACAGGTACATCAATGGGTTGATGGGGTGTGTCTTATGGAAAGGCACATGCTTCTGGCATGGTTAGGGGAAATGAAGGGGGTGTGGAAAAGTCAGAGTCAGAGGGATGGCTATCTGTATCATAAGGTTTGGTAATGGGAGTAGTTCCATAAGTGGTACATGCATTTAAAGTTGGTGGTGCGATGGTTGTTATGATGTTGGATTCAAAAATGGTTGGGTTAGATATAAGGAGTGTGACATAAATGGATGGCATGAATTTGGTGATTGTTTCAGAAATACTAGAGGATTTAGGAGAAGGGGTGGTTATAGTTCTAACAGGAATGCAAGGTGGTGAAGAGGTTTAAGGAGGAACAAATGAAGTAGTCATAACAAAACTAGCAGAGTGAAAAGAAGTCTCATTCATAGGTGGATTACCATAATTCCCAAAAGGAGTCATGTCAAAAAACCTAGTAGTCTTAGAACAAACAAATTTTGCTGCTGTGTCTTTTAGAATGCTGAATCCACAGGTTCCAGCATTTTTATTGGCAGTTTGACAGATTTAGAAGGTCCTTCACCAGAAGATATAGGATTGCTTTTCCTTTTCTTAGAATACACATCAACATGGGCTTCTGGAAGTTCCTGAAAGACTAACACATTCTAAGGACAACCCTTTTCCAAACATTCAACATTATAATGTTCCAGAACCTCCTTAGATTCTTAACTGGGGTAGACAAAGTGATTTCTTGAAGTCCTTCGAGTACTTGATCTTGTTGTTATTATGAGTTTGTTGAGCAAATTATTGTGAAGATGCCATTATTGAAGAAAAGGGTTTTATGATTTTCTCCAAATTTTAGCTTGAAGAGAGAAAGTGTAGGTTTTGATAGTAGCGAAAGTGTGTGAAGTGAATGAGGTGAGTTTAAATAGAATTTTTTGCAATCATGAAAAACATAAAGCAAACAACAAAAATATGAAAAGGGGGTAAAGAGTGAAAGATTTTATCTAATCCTAAGGTATATTCACCCAATATGTCACATCAAATGCCAGAAATGGTTCAGTTTTCTAAGATAATAGTCTTAAAAGCTATTCCACTATTCGAGACAGATTGACAACTATTTAATGAAAAAATGTTCAGTATCCATAAAGCATATTTGTTTAACCAAACAAACTCTTACTAGATACATTTGAACTTATGAAACCTTCTCACTTCAGAAAACTCACACGTTCAGAACAACCAACAAATCTCAAAGTCTCAGTTTTCAATTATGAGAGATTAACATTATGAAAAAAACATAGTTTTCATTCTAGACATAAGTCAATTTTTAAAATTTTCATAATGAAAACAAATCTATTTTCAGCAAGGGGGTTTGTAAAGATATCAACCCATTGATCGTCCGTATCAATAGCTTTTAGATTTAAAATTCCCTTCTGAACATAGTCACATATAAAGTGATGTTGTATCTCAATATGTTTTGATCCAGAATGCAAAATGGGATTCTTAGATAAACAAATATCAGAAGCATTATAACATAGTATATGAATGTTACTCTCATATATATGGAAATCTTCTAGCTGACTTTTCATCCAGAGCATCTGAGTGTTGCATCCAGAGGTTGCTATATATTCAACTTCAGCAGTTGAAGTGCTATTGTTGATTTCCTTTTGCTAAACCATGAAATCAGGTTATCTCCCAGAAACTGACAACTTCCAGAAGTTCTTTTCCTCTCAATTCTGTCTCCAGCATAATCAGCATCACAATAACCCACTAGCTTATAGTCTTTAAATATTCTATAACACAAGCTAAGGTTAATCGTACCTTTCAGATACCTGAAGATACTCTTAACAACTATTAAGCGAGACTCTCTAGGATCTGATTAGAAGCAGACACACAAACATACACAAAACAAAATGTCTGATCTGAAAGTAGTCAAGTATAAGAGAGAACCAATCATACCTCTGCGTACCTTCTGGTCTACCTTAGCACTTACCTTATCCTTTTCAAGGATGCATGTAGGATGCATAAGAGTCTTTGACATCTTACATTCTGACATGTCGAACTTCTTCAGAAGTTCTTCGATGTACTTGCTCTGATGGATGTACGTTCCTTTTGGACTTTGATTGATCTGAATCCCCAGAAAGAACTTGAGTTCTCCTATCAGACTCATTTCGAATTTTGTCTGCATAGACTTAGCAAATTCCTTACACACAGTAGCATTAGCAGAACCAAATATGATATCATTTATGTATATTTGAATAACAAGAACTCCATTTTTGAATGACTCACAAAATAATGTTGTATCAACTTTCCCTCTGGTGAAATCAATTTCTAACAGAAAATTGCCCAGTCTTTCATACCATGCTCTAGGAGCTTGTTTCGGACCATACAATGGTTTTTTCAGTTTGAAAACGAAATATGGTTTTTTTAGGATTTTCAAAACTTGGAGGTTGATGTACATACACTTATTTAGTAATGTAGCCATTCATAAATTCACTCTTAACATCCACCTGATATTTGATGATGTTATGATTAACATAAATGGAAATTAAGATACGAATATATTCTAACCTGGAAACTGGTGCAAAGGTTTCTATATAGTCAATCCCTTCTTGCTGACTATAACCTTGTGCTACCATTTGTCGCATCTCAGAGAAACGCGCACACGAAACAGAGTCTACACCAATGTTATTTATACCATAAGAGGGAAAGGAAACACTGAGTAAACCTACAAAAGGATGAATCTAATGATCTCGCAACCAAAAGATGGTAAGAGATTCGATTACACAAGGGGAAGGTATCATCACCCCTCACGTCTGTAGTACTCTACAAGATCCACTATTGTTGTTCAAATCAAAAGGGTGTGTTTACTCTAAAACTTACTAACTAAAAGGAATGCATGCAAACATTGAATTTTAAACAAAAAGTAAGTTTTTATTATTGCGCTTGCCTAGGCTTTGCAACCCAATGCCTACGTATCAAAAATAATCAGAGCACCGTAGTTCTTCTCAAGAATTTTGGTTTATTGGTGATTTTTATGGGTAACCACCCTTATTGAAAATTTTCATAAGAAGAGCTAAATGGAAAAATAAGTTTTATTGGTTGAGTGTTTTGTTGAGAGAACACACCAAATGATCCTCCCAAGGCAGGAGGTATCTGAGTACTTCTCTCTTATTGTTGAAAGAGTTCAAGTAGTATTTAGAGTGTTTTTGTATTTTGATTAAGAAATTTGTTTGTGTCTTAAAAAGGAATGCAGAAGAGAAAAGAAAAATCTAAGGGGATTCTCAAGATAAACCCTAATATTGGCATACAATAGTGGTCCTAAAGTTAGGGTAAGAGGGAAATATCTACCTGAGTTATCATGCAAAGATTGACCTAGGGTTAAGTATTAATGGGGTCTACCTAA
Organism: Lathyrus oleraceus; assembly: GCF_024323335.1. Classification (NCBI taxonomy): domain Eukaryota; kingdom Viridiplantae; phylum Streptophyta; class Magnoliopsida; order Fabales; family Fabaceae; genus Lathyrus; species Lathyrus oleraceus. The sequence goes on from NC_066583.1 coordinate 311,155,919, forward strand.
TGTTGTCATGCTTGGTTATCAAACCTAAGGTCTACTTTAGTTCAACTCAGCTAAGAATGAACCAAAGAAAATCCTATGGGGAACATGCTATTCACACAAAGAAAAGAGATAAAAGAAGAAGGATAATCCATATCAAGTCATGGAACAATAAATAACACAATACCATATCAAGTCATGATAGAAAAGAAAAGTAGTAGCAATCCATATCATGTCATGGGAGAAGGAAATAGAAGGTAAATAATTTCAAGCCATGTCAATTCGTGGAAGAATAAATGAAAGACCAACAAGATAATCCATATCAAGTCATGGAAAGAAGATACAAACAATAACAATCCATATCAAGTCATGGTAGAAGGTAAAAGCAATAACAATCCATATCAAGTCATGGGACAAAAAGATAGAAACCAGACAATTCATATCAAGTCATGAAAGAATAGATGTAGGATAAACAATGTAGGCCATATCAAGTCATGAAAGAATAAATGAAGCAATAACAATCCATATCAAGCCGTGGAAGAGATAAAGTACAATTCATACCAAAAGTAGTTCATATTAAGTCATAGATACAAGATGAACAAATCATATCAAGTCATGAAAGGGTAGATGAAATATGAACAAAGTGATCCATGTCAAGTCATGGAAGAAGGATACAAGCAAAAGACAAGTTATCAAGTCAAGATGAGCAACAACATCACATTAGTCCAAATAAAAAATTCTTAAGCAAGAGATAATCAAACAATGGAAGAATGCACATTACATTAAAGAATGAGATGTTTGTGAAATAAGTTAACTCAAGATGAGATTCAAGATTAACAAAAAGAAATCATCCCAAGCTGCATACACAAATCAATGTCAAGTAACTTGATAAGCAAGCAAAAATATCATCCTAGAAAAGGAATCCTTTATCAAAATCAGCAAGATGATCAAAGATTAAAAGGGGGATGCTAATAGGTCATGGGACAATGACAAAGTCCTCTTCAAAGAATCAAATACAACTTATAAACTTCAAAAGGTATCAACAAAACAACAAACTCAAAGTTCAAGCATAACCAAAGTCAAAAGATGGACATCATCCAAGCAAGGAGTCCTTTGTCCAAAGTAAAAGGCAATGTGAAATGGAATTGAGACATAAAGAAATGAAATAAGACCCAATATCAAAATACCCAAAGATGGATCCCAAACCCTTAAGAGCTTCACCATCTATCCAACTCAAAACTAGGTCAAGAAGAAAAGAATGTAGTTCTTAATGTGTCATCATGATGAATGGTAATGGAGTACCACTCAAATAATAATAAGAGAAAGATATAAGGTTGCAAAGACCAATTAAAACCTAAGTGTAGGCAACAGAAATAAAATCCATTAGACTCATAGTATTCAAAGTAGAATGCACAAGATAAAATCCAACCGGGGCCTCCTAGAGCAAGTAGGAAGCACCTAAGATAAGTAAGCAGAGAAGAATCAAATGGAGATGCTCAAAATAGTTCACATTGGTGAATTTAAGACTCCTAAATAATGATGATAATGTCAAGGGAGAAAAGGAAATAGATCCCCAATGGTTGCACAAGTGCAATCCAAAACAAACAACTAAATGCAAAATGTATCACAAGGAAACAAGCATGCCTTTCATAATTCAAGAAAAATAGTTAGAAGCATAGGTAAATTATGAAAAATTATTCATAGAAATATGAGGTCAAAATCACAATATATCCTAGAGATATACTCAAAACCATGTGTAAAATATGTTCAAGTAATTAGATCACCTAGACTAAGCACAAACAAGTAATCATTACAAAGATACCTTCAAAAATAGGTTCAAATTTGACTTAAAATTAACAACCAAAGCAAGAATGAAAGCTCAAAATACCAAGACACATATGTCTACAAGTGTGTAAAATTTTGGGTCAAAATTCAAAGGAGAAAATAAAAAAATCAAACCCTAACAAAGTAAGCTAGCATAAATAGATACATGTAATAAAAAAAATGGAATAAATATTAAAATAAATTTAAAAAGAAAATAAATAATATGAAAAATTAAGTAACACTTAAAATGTCCCTCATAAATTAAATCAACATTTTTAGCCTAAAAGAAATATTTTAAATAGAATTGAATAAAAGTGGTATAATAAAAATAAAGGAGAAAGAAACAGGGGGTTCACCAGTAAACAAGGAATGAACTGATCATTAGGTAAAACGTGCTCATGGGCCCAAGACGAGGGGGAGTGAAGAGCAAAGTGTTTAGGCCCAACGACCAACCAAACCCAAGGCCAAGTTTTTTTTTGCAGCGTGACATCAAAAGAAACAATTAAAATGTACAAAAATCATGTGGACCTGACCATCAACCGGTCACGTTACTTAAGTCACTAGTGGATAAAACAAAGTCCAAACCAATCAGAAATGGCCAACAAATCATCCCCTACCTCAAACCATGCATACACAAACCCTAAACCTGATTCTGAAGGTATCACTTCCAATCCAAATATCTCATTCCACAGTGCATGAAAATGCATGAAATAAAAAGACAAAATATAGATCTCATGGAGCACTACAATGGCATCTCAAACCAAATTTAAAATACAAGGTTTATTTAAGAGAAATATGGCATGAAAGTTGGAGAAAACACATTAAAATCAAAACATCAGCAAGCTTATACATCACATATTCATGTATTTAGACGAAAATAATACATTGAGTCAACTTCAAACAACACTCTTAATCATTTACAGTATGTACATGTTTGAAAATGAATGTGATACAAGGAGTAGATAACCTACATAGTGGAGAAAGTCCACTGCTTCTTGATTCCAAATGAGTTGCAGAAGCAAGGCAAAAGAAGCTTGGTTCTTCTCTTCAAGCAGAAATGGTGTTGGATGAGTAGCAAAGATCCCAAACCAGAAATGAAATATGCAAAGACTTTTTGTGAGGTTCTGCAACTCCCAAGTTTTTCTTTCTCCAAAATGGTCTCCTCCTTCGAACTAGGTTAAAGTTAGCTTATATATCCCTCTGCAGATGAGGTGTCACACCTTGCCTCTTACACCATACCGTTGGAGGGCAAGTTGGTCCAAATATGTAGAAAAACCTTTGGTATGTAGAGATGCATTTGACTTATGAATAATGTGAGTGTCATGTCGTTTTAGGATGTTGAGATGAAGTGGGAAAGGGACAAGTCTCATGGCTTGGGAAGGAGTGTGTGTGAAGCAAGCTTGGTCAAAAAGCATATTTCCCTCATTTGGAAATTCTGATACATGACATGCATGCATGGGATAGCATGATGATTGGCCAAAAGGAGTAAAGAATGAGGTGTAATTAAGTGGGAAATGGACTTGCTGCAAAGGGATGTAACATCATTCAAAAGATTCGACCAAAAGATAAGGCAATAGAGCTTGCAACATGATGACATTGAACCAACATAACTCAATGTTCTCTTGGCCAAAAGGAGTGAATTAGAGCTTTCTGAAAAGAGGGAAATGAGAGGAACATGTTTCATGTTGGGGACAAATCGAAATAAATCATTGAACCCCTTCAAAAGTGGCCACGAAGATGCCTACTTGAAACTGCATGTCAAGATAACAAGTATAATACAATTAATGACCAATGAAGTCATGAATTTCTATATCCATAACTTTCTCCTTAGTTTAACAAATGTGGAGATGTTTGAATCAAAAGTGGAGAGGGGAAAGTGCCCTACAACTTTCATGTTGAGGTTGAATCCCAATAAGATTTGGAACCTTGTGAAAAATGGGTATGAAGTATGTGGCTTGGAATGAAAAAAAACATAGAAAAATTCCACTAAGTACAAAGGCCACACAAATAATCCAAGGACATGACTTGTGGGAGTGATATCTCGAGCTATGATGATCCAAATGACTTGCTCTTGGGACCAATGGAAAGGGGAGATCTAGTACTATAACTTTCATGTTGGAAACTAATTGAGATGAAGCCCTTAAGGTCCTAAAAAAATACCGTGAATAATGCTTGGTAATCCTGACTTGGGATACTTAGAAAATTTCTAAGTCTTGGGAGAAATGGATGAATTTGAAACACCCTACTTTCCACGACCATATCTTGGGCTATGATGATCCAAGTGACTCAATCTTGGTACCTCCTAGAAGCCTGGAGGGAGGATAACAAAATCCATGTTAAGGCCAAGTTGATTTGGGGTCTTGATAATATATAATAAAGGCCATGAAAGTAGTTGTTCACTAACACCATATAAATAGTAAGTTTCAAAACCCTAGTTTCCAATTTAAGCAACTTTCCACAATTCTTGATTTTTGATGAATCTCTTGAGTTTTCTTGATCAAATTCCACACGCAGACCAATTTTGACTTGAGGAACAGAATATTGACCAAAAAAATAAATCAAAAGTTGACTTTTTAACCTGCCTAGTTGACTTTTCCCCAATTGAATCAAACCAATAATCATATGAGAAATTGAATCTCTTATGAATGGGATTGATGGACAATCTTCTACAGATAGACACTTAGGGACACATAGAATACCATGGAAACAAGTCTCGCTCAAATAGTCAGAAATAAACTGACTTCATCACAAACCCTAGTTTCAATAAAAAATGACCAAATAGGAGTGCACATCCTCAAAACCTTGATTCTTCTAGGGAAAGTGGGAAGAACTTTGGAACAAAGATGTCTTGTAAGATAATAGGATGAAGATGATCCGAGATTGGTCCATGAGTATGCCACTTACTGATATAATAAGTATTTTTAGCTCCGGGATCAAGAGATAGGAGAGTGTGATCCACTTCCATTCTCTTGCAACTCTCATTCAAATGATGAATTAATGGGCCACTTGAAGTGTCATAGGGTATGAGGAAACCCTTGTAGCTTGGATGATCAAGAGGTTGAGGGTATCCCAACCTTCTTGTACTGATTGTCACTTTTCTTCCTTCTAAATCTTGAGGAAAGTCCCAAAAGGGAAGCCTTGATCTCATGACCATAGAGCCAGTTATATGCATGAATGGATGTGATGATAAAACATAAGCCAACTATAGTAAAAAAGAAAAGGGTAAATTTTGGGGTACAACAAATTCCCTTATTCAATCTTCTTGCACCTGAGAGGGTGAAAAGAAACAACATTTTCAAACGTTCAAGGTGGGAGAGGATTGAATATCAAAGCAACCCAAAAATATGCACTCTAGAAAGGAGGCAAAAAAGGCCAGTTAGCAAATCTGAACTTCACTATGTAAGTGAGCAAAAAGGTTTAATCATAGATACTGCCAATCTAATCGGGCATGTTCGTGAACAGAAGAAGTTGCGCCAGGAAGGGACTGGATCACCAACAAAGATTACCTGGATAGAACTGGATTTATCAATCGCGAAGATTACCAAGCTAAACGGGTATGTCCACGGACAAAAGATGTTGCGCCAGGAGAGAACCAGGCCACCAACAAAGACACCAGAATAGAACTGGATTTAACAAGATTACCAGTATAAAACTGGATTTAACAATCACAAAGACTACCAAGCTAAACGGGTATGTCTGCAGACAAGAGATGTTGCGCCAGGAAAGAACTGGATCACTAACAAAGACACCATGATAGAACTGGATTTAACAAGATTGCCAGGATAGGACTGGTTTTAACATATCACAAAGACTACCAAGCTAAACGGGTATGTCTGCGGACAAAATATGTTACGCCAAGAAAGAACTGGATCACCAACAAATATTACCAGGATATAAATGGATTTAACAAGATTACCAGGATATGACTGGATTTTGAAAAGATTACTAGGACAGGACTGGATTTTGAAAAGATTACCAAGATAGGACTGGATTTTGGTTGGTAGAGTCAAATGAAACTTGTAAGGATGAAAAGAGACCCGGGGATATACCAAGGGACTGATAAATTTGCCAAGCCAACAAGGAAAACCTCATTGGCTTATTTTATGATGCATGTTTGAATTTTTCTATAGCGTAATGCTCAATGTAAAATGTGAATGCTACACAATTTTATGGAAGTGGTATAATGATGCATGATTTTGTATGAGAATAGATAAAACCACAAAAACAAGTCTGCTGAAGACAGATCTTTGAAATACCAGAACTCTACGGGGAGGAGCTCTGCAAAAATAAATGGCGAACTCAACGGACCCTTACTGGGAATGAGATGGACTTTTACTGGGGAAGAAAATATCCCTTCTACGAGAAGTCTTGATCTATAAGTCTCATCAACGCAACTCTACTGAGGAAATGGGGAAATTCTCAACCAAAGATGAAACATTGCTCTAGGGACTATACAATCTTCAATTATTACAACTGCTGGGGGAAACAAGGCAAAGTTAAGAGTCATTTTTGCTGACTCTTGCTTTTGAACATCCCAAATCACAACTAAAATGTCCCAGGTATTGCGTAACCACTTCGTCTACCAAGCCGACCACACATAAAATCAAAAGCATATTTAAATGTCTTTTTATCATATTATGTAAAGCTCGAAATTTCCAAATGCAATGATTATCAGAATAATTCGGATATTTTTGCAAACAAAAACAGGTAAAAGAAAAATAAAGAACAAACTTTAAAATAAAAAGAAAACTTTTATTGATTGAGAATTCGCTTGTAAATAGGGCTTTACATTAGGAGGCAATTCCTAGGAAGAGGTAATTGCAAAAACAACAATAAAAGATTTATTACAAGAACGACAATGTAAAAAAACCGGATTCCCATCAAGTTCTGATTTTGCTATAATTCCTTATGACCTTAACACTCTCATCCCTTTGCTTTTTGAAGAAAAATGATTTGAACTGATTCCTGCCCTTCAGGTTTTTCAACTTGTAGTAGTATGATGAAATCAGCTGATCCAATATCAGACGTAGTCGTTCGCTTTAAATCCCTAACTTTTGCCTGGATCGCCTTTTCAGGTTTTCTATCCACCGAGATACCCTTTTTTGCCTAAGCCGCCCTTTCGGGTTTTCAACTTAGTGGGTGTACTCAATAATTTTTTTTTTGGTTTTTTATTCCTAATTTTTGCCCGTACCTTCTTATTCATTTTTCGGTTCGTCGGGATGTCCATTTTTGCCTAAGCCGTCGACTTAGCGGGTTCTTTTCATGCGAAGTATTTTTTGACTACGTCTGCATTTACAGGGAGTGGAAAATCCTCACCATCCATAGTAGTGAGCATCATGGATTTGCTAGGGAAAATATTCCTTATCATATATGACCCTTCATAATTCGGAGTCCACTTGCCCTTGGGACCAGACTGAGGAAGAATAATTCTTTTCAACACAAGGTCACTAGCTTGGTAACTCTAAGGAGGAACTCTTCGATCAAACGTTGTCTTCATTCACTTCTGATATAACTGGCCATGGCATATGGAAGCCATTCTTTTCTCTTCAACGAGGTTCAATTGATCGAATCTGTTTTGCACCCACTCAGTCTCATCGAGTTTTACACCTGTCATCAACCTTAAGGAAGGGAATTCAACTTTGATGGGTAAAACTTCCTCCATTCCGTAAATCAATGAAAATGGAGTTACCCCAGTTGAGGTATGTACCGAAGTCCGGTAACCGTGCAGAGCGAATGGTAACATCTCATGCTAGTCCTTGTAGGTCACCACCATTTTTGCACTATCTTCTTTATGTTCTTATTGGCTGCCTCTACTACCCCATTCATCTTTGGGCGGTAAGGAGAGGAACTGTGATGTTGAATCTTGAAACTCTTGCACAACTCTGTCATCATCTTGTTGTTGAGATTGGACCCATTGTCTGTTATGATCTTCTCGGGGATCCCATAACGACAAATGATATTGTGCTTGATAAAACGAGTAACCACCTGCTTAGTTATGTTGGCGTAGGAGGAAACTTCCACCCATTTGGTAAAGTAATCAATAACTAATAGGATGAAGCGATATCCATTTGAAGTCGTAGGCTCAATACGTCTAATCATATCGATACCCCACATTGCGAAGGGCCACAAAGAAGTCTGAACATTTAAAGCCACGGGAGGAACATGCACTTTATCAGCATAGATTTGGCATTTATGACATGATCTGGCATGAAGATGGAAGTCAGTCTCCATAGTCATCCAATAATAGCCTACTCTTAAAATCCTTTTCGCCATGGCATGACCACTGGAGTGTGTTCCAAATGAACCCTCATGAATCTCTTCTATAATTTTGTCTGTTTCATGTTTATGCATGCATCTGAGCAGAACAGAGTCATGATTCCTCTTATACAACACGTCACCACTTAAGAAAAACCGAGCAGTCAGTTTCCTTAATGTTTTCTTTCCAGGGATAGTCGCATCCTCCGGGTATTCTTGTTTCTCCAAGTGTCTCTTGATATCATAGAACCAATGCTTATCATCCCGAACTTCGTCATTATTATAACAAAAGGCTGGCTCATCCAATCTCATAATGATGAAGGAAGGGGCTTCATTTGCCCATTTGACTTTGAAAATTGACGCTAGAGTGGCTAGCGCGTCTGCTAAATGATTCTCTTCTCTTGGGATATGGTTGAATGTGATCTCTTCAAAGGATGAAATCAATTTCATCACATGTTCTTGATACAGAATCTGATTTGGATGACGAGTCTCCCAATCTCCATTAATTTGGCTAACGACCAGGGCATAATCCCCGTATACCTCAAGATACTTAATTCTCAAATCAATAGCAGCTTCAATCCCATATATACAAGCTTCATATTCAGCAATGTTGTTTGTGCAATCAAAACAGATTCTCGCAGTGAAAGGAATGTGAAAACCTGTAGGAGAGGTAATGGCAACTCCCACACCATTTCCTAAAGAATTTGAAGCACCGTCGAACACTAGCGTCCATCACGATCCTGGTTCTAGCCCTTCATCTGGGTTTGGTCGGTTGTAATATTCATTTAGAAATAACACGTCTTCATCAGGAAAATCGAACTTTATCGCCTGGTAATCCTCCACAAGCTGATGAGCTAAGTAATCAATAATTATACTACTCTTGATGGCCTTCTGAGTCGTATAGTGGATATCATATTCTATTAAAATCATTTGCCAACGGGCAACCCTCCCTGTAAGAGCAGGCTTATCAAAGATATATTTGATTGGGCCCATCCTCAAACTCAAAAGAGTAGTGTGGGTCAACATGTACTGTCTTAGTCGGCGAGTAGCCCACGCTAGAGTACAACAAGTTTTCTCAAGTAGTGAATATTTGGTTTCACAGTTGGTAAACATTTTGCTCAGGTAGTATATTGTGTGCTCTTTTCGGCCAGACTCGTCATGTTGGCCTAATACACACCCCGTCGACTCGTCGAGGACAGTGAGATACAAGATTAAGGGTTTACCCTCTACTGGAGGCACAAGAACAGGAGGTTCTTGCAAGTAATCTTTTATCTTCTCGAATGCCTTTTGACAATTATCGTTCCACACCATTGCCTGATCTTTTCTTAACAATTTAAACCTTGGTTCACATGTAGGTGTAAGATTGGAGATAAACCTAGCAATGTAATTCAGTCTCCCTAAGAACCCACACACTTATTTTTCAGTTCTTGGCTCAGGCATCTCTTGAATCGCTTTTATCTTTGTAGGGTCAACCTCAATTCCTCTTTCACTGATAAAAAAGCCAAGTAGTTTACCAGATCTTACTCCAAAAGTACATTTGTTGGGATTTAGCCTTAGCCTGAACTTCCTCAATCTTTCAAACAAATTACGCAGGTTGATTAAGTGTTCTTCCTCTGTGTGAGATTTTGCAATCATATCGTCTACGTAACACTCAATTTCTTTATGAATCATGTCATAGAAAAGAGTTACCATTGCATGCTGGTAAGTTTCCCCTGCGTTCTTTAGACCAAAAGGCATAAATTTGTAACAAAAGGTTCCCCAAGGTGTAATAAACGTGGTATTATCCATGTCTTCAGGAGCCATTTTAATCTGATTATAACCGGAGAAACCGTCCATGAAAGAAAATACTAAGAACTTCAAAGTGTTGTCGACCAATACATCGATGTGAGGGAGCGAAAAATCATCCTTGGGACTGGCTCTGTTCAAATCATGATAATCAACACACATCCGTACTTTACCGTCTTTTTTAGGTACTGGAACGATGTTAGCTACCCACGGAGGATAAGAAGTAACTGCCAGAAAACCTGCAACAAATTGCTTTTGCACTTCATCTTTGATCTTTTTAGACATACCAAGACGTGTTCTTAGAAGCTTCTGCTTAATTTGTGGACATTCTTCATTCAAAGGTAGCCTATGCACCACAATATTGGCGTCCATCCCTGACATGTCTTGATAGGACCAAGCGAATATGTTGATAAACTCTCGCAGCATGTCGATCGACCTGGTCTTCACACTTTTTTCCAAAGAAAACCTATTATGACCTCTTTTATGTCGTCCTCATTTCCAAGATTTCACAACCTCAATATCTTCTTGGTGCGACTGGATGACCTCTTCCTTTCTCCTCAATAATCTTGCCAACTCTTCAGGGAGTTCACAATCTTTATCACCTTCTTCTTCGGCTTGGTAGATCAGATTGTCAAAGCCATAATAAGCGATAGCAAAATCGTTATCAATGGGGTCCGAGGCAGACATGAATCTGTATTAATGATGTTTTTTATGCTTTTTAGGAAGTGTGTGGTGAAAGGAAAATATTTCCATTTTTTAAAAGAAAAAATAAAAGTAAAATAGAAAAGCAAGGATCAAAAGTTTTGAATGCGAAAACGTCCTTTATTTTATGATAAAAATTGTAAATGAAGCATGGTGGCCCTACATGATTCACCACGCCTTGGGCAGAACGTGGGAATTATTGCATGATAAGAAAACAAAAGAAAATTACTCCTGATTAATTGTAACTTGGATGATGTCCTCTATAGTCCAATTATGGAGTTCTTCACCTGGAACACTTGGCCGAATCCAGTTGCTGATATCATAATAACTATCATCATCATCATCACCAACAACATTGGCCTGGTCATTATTGATAAATCCAGCACTTGTAAATCTCACCAGAGTGAGAATTTTTGGAGTTTGGGGAGCTTCAGGAGCTATGTCTTGCTGGGAATTACTGAAACCGATGCCCAATTTGTCAAATTTCAAAGGAAGATCCAACACACGACCCCAACCTTCGGGGTGACCACTCTCGACCACTACTCTGGCGTCCTTCAATGAAGACATGGAAACTATAGGCCTTTTATCCTCAAAATGAGGGATTTTGATCATCTGGACTATTTCGAATGCCTGAAACAAAGTTTCATGTACTTCCCCTTCAATTTCTACATATCGGAAGGATGTCAGATGACTTACCATGTACTCTTCCTCGCCACACACAATAACAATCTTACCACCACTTGGGAATTTAATTTTCTGATGTAATGTAGATGTTACAACACCTGCCCTATGAATCCACGGGCGTCCTAGCAAACAACAGTATGCGAGCTGTATGTCCATGACGAAGAATGTTGTACCAAAAACTTGGGGTCCAATTTTGACAGGTAGGTCTACTTCACCAAAAACAGCTCTTCGAGACCCATCAAAGGCTCAAGCTATCAAGTCGTTGAGGCACAATTCCACTCCTGCATAATCAATCTTCATCAGAGCAGATTTAGGAAGCACATTCAAGGACGATCCGGTATTTACCAACACACAGAACATGTAGTTCCTTTGCATTCCATAGAAATGTGAAAGGCTTTTATTGGTTCTATAGATTGGCATCAATTTTGGCAAAACTTTGTGTTATTGCAAGTTGTCACGCTTGTAGTCTTGACATGTGATATCAGCTTTCTGCAGGTTGTTTAATATGGATGTGCAGGATTTATTCAAGATGTCAGACCCGATGTTACGACATGTGCATACAGAACATTCAGTCTGAATGTTATGTATTTTGTTGTTGCGCTTTTCATGCAAGTCTTTGTGTGCTTATGTGGAGATTGCATGCGTTTATTCTAGGAGTAATTCTATTTAAAGCCAAAATATCCTGTCTCCCTAAAAGGAATGATTAGTTGCTATTTCTTAGGGAATATGAAATAAATAGAATTAGGGTTTCATGCTGCCCATGCCCATTCAGAAAGATTCTATATAAAGGCTTTGTAAACCCTGTTTTAGAGAGAGGAGATATGACCGTGAAGTGAGTAAGAGTTAGGTTTTTAGTCTCGTGTTGATGTGTGAATTGTGAGCCATTCATTCATCGTGTTGATGTGTGAATTGGACTGAGTTTTGAGTTGTGATTTGTCCACTCTAAGCTTTAAAGTACGAGTGTATTTGTCTACTTGATTGAAGCTTTTAAGCAACATCAAGTGTGTGTCCTTGAAGTGTGTCTTCTTTCTTTTTGGCATTTATTCTATTATCACTGATGTGATTGAGGGGGAGTGAGTAGGGTCTCTTGTCCAAGAGTTCTTAGATAGAAATCACACGGGTAGAGATTAGGTGAAAAGACTGTAACTTGAAGTTGTTTGCTGAGAGTTTCTGAACTAACTCTGTTTAGTGGATTTCCTTCCTGGCTTGATAGCCTCCAGACGTAGGTGTGTTTGCACCGAACTGGGTTAACAATTGCATGTGTTGTTTATCAATTGTTTAATGATTTTTATTCTGTTCATATTTCATTTGTTGTTCAGATATTAGTGTCGTGTCATTACCTTCGACATCTCATATCTGATACCAGAATTTCAATTGGTATCAGAGCAGGCATCATGCTCTGGTTCTGGGTGAGATCTTGGGACGTTACTTTCTGGTACTATGGACAGAGACGGAGGATCTATAAATAGACCACCAATCCTGGATGGATCCAACTATGATTACTGGAAACCTCAGATGGTAGCCTTCTTGAAATCTTTGGACAATAAGGCTTGGAAAGCTGTTCTAACAGACTGGGAACATCCTTTCACTACTGAGGATGGAAAAGTTACAACTGATAAGAAGCCTGAGGAAGAATGGACCAAGGAGGAGGATGAACTAGCTCTTGGAAACTCTAAAGCGTTGAATGCTATATTCAATGGGATTGATAAGAACATCTTCAGACTGGTGAACAATTGTGAGGTGGCTAAAGATGCTTGGGATATTCTCAAAACCACTCATGAAGGTACCTCTAGAGTGAAGATGTCTAGATTACAGCTGCTTACTACCAAGTTTAAAAATTTGAGGATGAAAGAAGATGAGAGTATTCATGATTTCCATATGAATATTCTTGAGATTGCTAATTCTTCAAGTGCCCTGGGGAAGAAGATGTCAGATGAGAAGCTTGTGAGGAAAATTCTCAGGTTACTTCCGAAAAGATTTGCCATGAAAGTGACGGCCATAGAAGAATCTTAAGATATCTGCAAGATGAGAGTGGATAAGCTAATTGGATCCCTCCAAACATTCGAGTTGGGAATGAGTGATGGGTCTGAAAAGAAAGTCAAAAGCATAGCCTTTGTGTCCGACACTGAAGATTAAAAGGAAGAAAGTAGTCAGGATACTGATGAAGGTATATCAAATGACTTAGTGCTACTTGAAAGACAATTCAACAAAATCCTGAAGAGAATGGATGTAAAGTCAAAGTCTAATGTCAAGAACAACTCATTTGACATTAGTAGGTCCAATGATGCTGGAAGAAGGACAAGATCTGAAGAAAAATTCAAACAGAGCAAAGGAATTCAGTGCCATGAATGTGAAGGGTATGGTCACATTAGAGATGAATGTGGGACCTATCTCAAGAAACAGAAGAAGAGTCTTGTTGCTACTTGGTATGATGATGACTCTGAAAGTGAAACAAAAGGAGAATATGCCAATCTTGTGATTTCCTTGACTGGGAGATGTGATCCTGATGAAGATTCTAGTGATGATGAATTAACCTTTGATGAACTAGCTAGCTCTTACAGGAAGTTGTGTTTCAGAAGTGTAGAAGTGTGTCAACAAGTGGAGAAGCAGAAGAAACTAATAATCCAACTAGAGGCTGAGAAGACAGAACACTTAGAAACCATTTCTAATTTGAAGAGTGAAGTCGTGTTTCTAAACTCCAAACTAGTTGAGATGACTAAGTCTGTCAGAATGCTAAACAGTGGATCTGACACCTTAAACAAAATCCTCCAGGGTGGAAAGATGACAGGAGAGATGACTGGCCTTAGGTTCAATGAATCTTCTCCTGATTGTAGTCCCTCTGATAGCAAACCAAAGATGTCACATCAGATGTCTCAACATCACAAGGGAAGATAACATAAGCACTCAGAAGGAAAATACCAAATATGGAGATGCCATTACTGTGGGAAATTTGGTCACATAAAACCATTCTGTTTTAGGCTGTATGGTTATCCCAACCCTACTCATCAACCTAGACTCAAACAACACAAAAAATAGTGGATTCCTAGGGTTGGTGCTACTGTCTTGATAGCTCACACTTCCTTCAGAGTCTCAGCTAAAGAAGATTGGTACTTCGACGGTGGATGCTCCAGACACATGACAGGAAGCAAAAATTTGCTGGTTGATCTTCAATCTCATGTCACCAGCTATGTAACTTTTGGTGATGGAGCAAAGGGTGAAATCAAGGGGATTGGAAAGCTAAACTGCTCTGGAGCTCCTAACCTTGGTAATGTGTTGCTTGTTAAAGGATTTACTGCAAACCTGATCAACATCAGTCAACTATGTGATCAAGGTCTCAATGTGAACTTCACAACAACTGAATGCTTGGTTACTAATAAAAAAAATGAAGTGATCATGATAGGAGTCAGATCTAAGGACAAGTGCTACATGTGGGTTCCTCAAGGAACTAGCTATTCATCAATATGTGCTCTAGCTAAAGAAGAAGAAGTGAAACTATGGCATCAAAAATTGGGTCATCTTCATTTTAAAGGGATAAAGAGGATCAGATCTATTGAAGCTGTCAGAGGAATCCCAAAATTAAAAATTGAAGAAGGAAAAGTATGTGGTGAATTTCAGATTGGAAAGCAGACAAAGATGTCACATCATAAGATCAAACATGACACCACATCTAAAGTGCTGGAACTTCTCCACATGAACTTAATGGGACCTATGCAGGTGGAAAGTCTTGGTGGAAAAAGGTATGCTTATGTTGTGGTGGATGACTTCTCCAGATATACCTGGGTGAATTTTATAAGAGAAAAATCTGATGTGTTTGATGTGTTCAAAGACCTGTGCCAAAGACTTCAAAGAGAAAGAGAGAGTCATATTATCAGAATTAGAAGTGATCATGGGAAAGAATTTGAAAATAGTAAATTTGCTGATTTCTGCTCATTTGAAGGGATTGGACATGAGTTCTCTTCTCCCATTACCCCTCAGCAAAATGGTATGGTGGAAAGGAAAAATAGAACTCTCCAAGAATCTGCTAGAGCTATGATTCATGCTAAGAAGTTGCCTTACCACTTTTGGGTTGAAGCTATGAACATTGCTTGCCATGTGCACAATAGAGTTACCTTGAGAAAAGGGACCTCAACCACTTTATATGAAGTTTGGAAGGGAAGAAGACCTACTGTCAAATACTTCCATGTGTTTGGTAGTAAATGCTATATCCTGGCTGACCATGAACAAAGAAGGAAAATGGACCCCAAGAGTGATGAAGGAATATTTCTGGGCTACTCAACAAACAGCAGAGCATTTAGAGTTTTTAACTCCAGAACTAAAGTTATGATGGAATCTATCAATGTTGTTATTGATGATCAAGAGACTGATGTCACAGACGATGTTGAAACATTTCTGAATGATGCCCCAGCTAATTCTTCTGATAAAAGTAGTAAGAGTGAGTCCACTCAAGCTGAACCTGAAGATGATCAAGTAAATAAGGGACCCTCTATCAGAGTCCAGAAGGATCATCCTAAAGATCTCATTATAGGAGATCTAAATAAAGGGGTCTCCACTAGATCAAGGGAAGTGATCTCACATGCCTGTTTTGTGTCAAAGATTGAGCCTAAGAATGTTAAAGAAGCCTTAACTGATGAATTCTAGATCAATGCCATGCAGGAAGAGTTAGGCCAATTCAAGAGAAATGAAGTATGGGAATTGGTTCCCAGACCTGAAGGAATAAATGTTATTGGAACAAAGTGGGTATACAAGAATAAATATGATGAAAAAGGTGTGGTTACTAGAAATAAAGCAAGATTAGTAGCACACGGATACACTCAAGTTGAAGGAATTGACTTTGATGAAACATTTGCTCCTGTAGCTCGCCTGGAGTCCATTAGATTATTGCTAGGAGTGGCATGTATTCTGAAGTTTAAACTGTTCCAAATGAATGTGAAAAGTGCTGTCTTAAATGGCTACTTGAATGAGGAAGTATATGTTGAACAACCAAAGGGATTCACAGACCCAAATCTTCCAAAGCATGTGCATAGGTTGAGGAAAGCTCTTTATGGGTTGAAACAAGCTCCTAGAGCTTGGTATGAGAGACTCACAGTGTTTCTCATTGACAATGGATACAGAAAGGGAGGCATTGATAAGACTTTATTTGTCAAAGATGAAGGAGGAAAGCTCATGATTGCTCAGATCTATGTGGATGATATTGTGTTTGGTGGGATGTCAAGTAAGATGGTTCAACATTTTGTTGAGCAAATGCAGTGTGAATTTGAAATGAGCCTTGTTGGAGAACTAACCTACTTTCTTGGCCTGCAAGTCAAGCAGATGGAAGATTCTATCTTTCTATATCAAAGTAAATATGCCAAAGATATTGTTAAGAAGTTTGGCATGGAGAATGCTAGCCACAAGAGGACACCTGCTCCTACTCATTTGAAGTTGTCTAAAGATGAAAATGGTGTCAGTGTGGATCAAAGTCTCTACAGAAGCATGATAGGGAGCCTGCTATATCTTATAGCAAGCAGACCTGACATTGCTTTTGTTGTAGGTGTATGTGCTAGATATCAAGCTGAACCAAAAGTGAGCCATATAAACCAAGTGAAAAGAATCCTGAAATATGTCAATGGCACTTGTGACTATGGGATGTTATACACTCATGGATCTGAATCTGTGCTATCTGGATATTGTGATGCTGATTGGGCTGGAATTGCTGATGATAGGAAAAGCACATCAGGAGGATGTTTCTTCTTAGAGAAAAATTTAATATCGTGGTTTAGTAGAAAGCAAAATTGTGTTGTGTTGTCTACTACTGAAGCTGAATACATAGCAGCTGGAAGTAGTTGTTCTCAACTGGTGTGGGTGAAATAAATGCTGACTGAATACAATGTCACACAAGATGTCATGACATGGTACTGTGATAACCTGAGTGCTATAAACATATCAAAGAACCCTATTCAGCACAGCAGGACCAAACATATTGATAATCGTCACCATTTTATTAGAGAACTTATGGAGGATAAGACTGTAGTCTTAGAGCATGTTGCTACTGAGATGCAGTTAGCTGATATTTTTACAAAGGCCTTGGTTACAAATCAATTTGAATTCCTGAGAGGGAAATTAGGGATTTGCATTTATGAAAATTTGTAGCAATTAATCTGGAGTGGAAAAAGTAATCAAATTATTGCATATTGTATTAAAATAAAGTGTCCTCATTATGGTAAATCATCACTTTGTTTGGGAAATACCATTTGTCATACGGTGAACTGACTTTATTGTGTTTTTAATCGCAATGTCGCGGTTAGCAAGAGTCGCCACCGACTTTTCTTTTATCCAATAAAGAAAGGTGGAAAAGAACAGGAAAGACCTTAATTTAGATTCTTAGGTTCGGGAGGTACGTTATACAAAGGGAAGATGTTAGCACCCTTTGTATCTATGGTTATCCATGGGCTCTTAATTTCTCAATCGTTTATGTTTTCCTAGTTTGAAAAAGAGTGTTTGAGAAATGTGTAGGAAATGTTTTGAAAAGGAGAATTTAACTTTGTAATGATTCTTGTATGAATGTATACAAAGTGGTTATCTCGTTTAATTTTGAAAATAGTCTAGAAAAATATAACTCGGCAATGATCCTAGTACGGATGTATGCTAAGTGGTGATTTTCTAAAAAGGATGTTTGAAATGTGTGAGGTGTGAAAAGTGTTTCTTTAGGTTATGAATGAGCAATTAGGGGTATACCTATCCGAGGTCTTTCCGGGCATTTCCTATCCTTTTGAGGGTAAAACTGTCCTTACTATTGAGAAGTAAGTAGTTTTATCCTTGGGATGTAGAAGGGTCATCGTAGGGTCATTGATTGGTCATTGAAGGCAACAGTTATGAGGATACCTTAGCATTCGAAGGGACTATCATCATTTAACCGTAGGCTACACCGAAGGGTCATCGAGGGACAAAATCGTATTTCCGAAGGCAACATCCGAGGGACTATGATGATTTAACCGAAGGGTCTTTGCTAAGTGTATCCCCATATTCGCGGGACATGATCGTAATACCGTAATCGTGGGGTAATAAAGAGAGAGGTCCGATATTATCTATTTAAAGTCCATATTTTAACAATTAATTAAATAGCCATAATCAGTTAGGTAGTTAGGTCCACATTAAATCGATGAAATCAATACATTATAAATCAAGCTTGATAATTCAAGATGAATCTCCATATTAAAATTAGGTCATTCAAAAGCCATCTCCTCAAAAGTATCCCACACCTAAAGCGGCATGCCTAGCAGGCTGTTTCTTCGGAAGTATGCTAGCTTTTACACCATGCAACACATAGGTTAGAGCATTGAGATAAAATATGATTGGACAATTGCAACATAAAATAGACATAACAGTTATGAGTTCAGGCCAAATGATGCAAAAATCGTAATTAGATAAACATAAGATGGAACAGCAAAGAGACAAAGCAGTCACTGTCCCGTTCGCCTCTGCTTCGCCTAGCGAAGGCTCAGCGAATGCTCGCTGCAGGCTCGCTTAGCGACGTGCTAGCGAGCGGCCACGGGTTTGGAGTTTGACAGCAGCATGATTTCCGAAAACCTGCACTCTTATGGCATTTGATCACCGGCACAGCATAGACAATTATACAGGATGTTCATACTTAGATTCACATACGAAATCAAATTACATATTAAAACTTTAATCGGAATGCATCATGTATGTAAAGAATATCAATTGGAAACGTAAAACAGCGGTGATACGCAAACCTGTGTGCAATTACAATATTGAAAGGGACTGATTGTTTGGAGGCCGGATTGAGTTGGGTGGCGGTGGCTTTGGTGCGGATGGGCGGCCTTCAGGTTAGCAGGGTTTCTGCACCAGGGTTTCCGTCCTTCTTTGTCCGTCTTGGTCTCTCCATTTCTGTCCGTCTCTGTGTGTGTTTTCCGTGGCCGAAGAGCTGGCATTTATAGTGGTAGTGGTGACCTAATGGGCTCAGAATGAGGTCCAAAACTTTTGATATTCGCAAGCTTCGCTAGGCGAAGGAATTGCTCGCCTAGCGAGCAAGCTATTCTGGGCCTTCTTTCTGGATCTGATGCTTTGCTGGGCGAGTGTCATGATGAAGTGTTCGCTAGGCGAAGTAATTGCTCGCCTAGCGAGCAAGCTATTTTGGGCCGTTTTTGGATTGGGCCTGTTGTGAGCTGGGCTTTCGTTCCTTTAGAGTCAGTGCCTTGCAAAACAAGTCGGAATGCCTTGAAAGATGCCTTATAATATCAACGGGCAAATTTTGGGGTATGACAGCTGCCCCTGTTCAATATTCTTGAGCCGAGAGGGTAGAATGGTATGTGCCGTTCGTGGTCTGGAGGTGAAAGATTATTGAACACTAGAATGCCCCGAAAATTTGCGCTTGTCAATTAGTCTTGATGGAGATGGGCTTAAAGATGCCATCCAGGAAGTTTGATGAGGAGATTTCCAGATTGTGTCGTAGGTTAGACGATATCTGGAGACATGGGTGTCACACCGGGTCGTACGTCAGACCGTATAGTGAGTCATCCATTATGCTGTCGACTTTGCTGGGGAGTCAGAGTGCGTTATATACTGCTGGGGATAAGGGATCAGAATGGGTCGTACGTTAGACCGTGTCTGAATACCCGGGTGAGTTGTTCATTAGGCGGATGACTTTGCTGGGGATGAAAGATCAGAATGGATCGTATGCTAGATCGTATCTGAGTTGCAGAATGAACTGTACACTAGGCTGTATCTGACGAAGGTGGAATCAGGATGGATCGTACGCTAGATCGCATCTGAGTTGAAGGTCCAAATGGGTCGTACGTTAGACCGTATTGGAGTTGCAGAATGAGCCGTACGTTAGGCCGTATCTGAAGAAGAAAGTAGTCGTACGCTAGACTACACCCCGGAATGTACCGTACGCTAGGCAGCATCTGAGGATTTGAGTATCCAAATGGGTCATATGTTAGACCGTATTGGAGTTGTTGAAAGTCAGAATGGATCGTACGTTAGACCGTATCTGAGCTGAAGGTCCAAATGGGTCGTACGTTAGACCGTATTGGAGTTGCAGAATGAGCCGTACGTTAGGCTGTATCTGAAGAAGAAAGTAGTCGTACGCTAGACTACACCCCGGAATGTACCGTACGCTAGGCAGCATCTGAGGATTTGAGTATCCAAATGGGTCGTACGTTAGACCGTATTGGAGTTGTTGAAAGTCAGAATGGATCGTACGTTAGACCGTATCTGAGCTGAAGGTCCAAATGGGTCGTACGTTAGACCGTATTGGAGTTGCAGAATGAGCCGTACGTTAGGCTGTATCTGAAGAAGAAAGTAGTCGTACGCTAGACTACACCCCAGAATGTAGTACGCTAGGCAGCATCTGAGGATTTGAGTATCCAAATGGGTCGTACGTTAGACCGTATTGGAGTTGTTGAAAGTCAGAATGGATCGTACGTTAGATCGTATCTGAGCTGAAGGAGTCATATGTTGGGCTGAATCAGAATGAACCGTACGTTAGGCTGCATCTGATAATACTTGTTGTATTTGCAGTGAATATCTGGGGTGGGCTTAGAGATGCCACCATTGGGAGGATGTCAGAACGTTTGTCAGATGGATTCTATCTGAAAAATGGTCCGAATCTTGGCTGTGATCCGGTGGATAACTAACCTGAAAAATAACATTAGTTTCATGCAATGTCATGATGCATGAGATGCAAATGTTGTATGCATGCGTGTGCTGTGAAATGATGTGATGAGTGAATTATGTATCTGGAATAAATGCGAGCATTGTATGCATGTATATGTTATGAAATGATGTAATGTATATGATGCGGAATGAAAATTGTATGTAGGTATGTGATGTGAAACGGTGTAATGAATGCACTATGCGTCTGAAACGTTCCTCCAGGGGACTCTACTGGGGGAATAAATCTCAGTCTCCTGGTCGGAGATATTTGTACTGATGACTCTGTCTCAGCTGGGGAATACTCCATTTTCGTCTGATGGTGGAAAGATCCAACAGCGCCTGGCTGGGGATAGAGGAGATGACCAATTAGTGATGCCAATTTCTTCTGGGGACTAACTGGCGTCGCCGGGGAACCAAATTAGCAACGGATTCATTGGGGAGCGTGATTAGACCTTCTCCTCGATCCTGAAGCCGCGTAGTAATTGCTGTCACCATTCTAGGTATGCATTTTTGGCAAACATTGATCATATTCAAAGGCATAAATCAATTCAAATTAAACCAATGGACGTTTACGCAAACAAAACAGAAAAGTAAAACGAAATCATCTTTTTGGGAATGAAATTGTATTGATTTTGAAAGAGGGCCTGTAAACAGGCAATTCGTGTACAGGGAGACAGAAATCCTAGTAAGAGGAAATTGTCAGGAAAACAAAGAGAAAGCTATGCAGAAAAAGTCCTATTGATTTTAATGCCACTACTGTCATTATGTCTTTAAGCATCTCATCTCCTGCTGTCGGATAGAAGTGATTGGCTTGTTGAGTCCCTTGAACTTGGTCGAAGCTGACAGAGAACAGGACATAGTCATACGCTTTAATCCCTAATTTTTGCCTGGACCGCCTTTTCGGGTTTTCAGTCCACCGGGATACCCTTTTTTGCCCAAGCCGCCTTTTCAGGTTTTCGACTTGCCTGGTATACGTCTTTATATATTTATCCCTAATTTTTGCCCGAACCCTTTTGGTTCGCCGGGATGCCCTTACTTTTGCCTAGGTACGTCGACCTAGCGGGTCTCTGTTATGCGTAGTATTTTTTAACTATGTCCGCGTTCACAGGATGCGGGAAGTCTTCGCCATCCATTGTAGCAAGTATCATGGCTCCACCGGAGAATACCTTCTTAACCACAAATGGCCCTTCGTATGTGGGAGTCCACTTGCCTCTGGGATCCCCTTGTGGTAGAATGATACGCTTGATCACCAAGTCGCCAATTTGATACACCTGTCTCTTGACTCTTTTGTTAAATGCCTGGGTCATGCGCTTCTGATATATCTGCCCGTGACAAACAACTGCAAGTCTCTTCTCATCAATCAAATTTATCTGATCGAGCCGAGTCTGAATCCATTCATCCTCGCCTAAACCCGCCTCTTTCATGATCCTTAGAGAGGGAATATGAACTTCCACTGGTAGAACGGCTTCCATTCCGTAGACTAAAGAGAAAGGAGTTGCCCCTGTCGAAGTGCGTACTGAAGTGCGATAACCATGGAGAGCAAATGGTAACATCTCATGCCAGTCTTTGTACGTTACTGTCATCTTTTGTATGATCTTCTTGACGTTCTTATTAGCAGCCTCCACGGCGCCATTCATCTTTGGCCGGTACGGAGCAGAGTTATGGTGTTTAATTTTGAACTGCGTGCAGAGCTCAATAATCATCTTGTTGTTCAAATTAGTACCATTGTCAGTGATAATTCTTTCAGGGATGCCGTATCGACAAATAAGGCTATTCTTGATGAACCGTGCCACCGCGTTCTTGGTGACAGAAGCGAATGAGGTTGCCTCTACCCACTTCGTAAAGTAATCAATAGCGACGAGAATGAAGCGATGTCCATTAGAAGCCGTGGGTTTAATCTCTCCAATCATATCGATGCCCCACATTGCAAAAGGCCAAGGAGCTGTCAACACGTTCAATGGAGCAGGAGGCAGATGTACTTTGTCCGCATAGATCTGACACTTGTGGCAGGTTCTGGAGTGATGGTGGCAATCAGCTTCCATGGTAGACCAATAATACCCTGATCTCAGAATCTTCTTGGCCATTGTATGTCCATTAGAATGAGTCCCAAAAATACCATCGTGCATGTCTTCCATAATCTTTTCTGCTTCCTTTCTATCCACGCAGCGAAGCAGAGTCGAATCATGATTACGTTTGTATAATACTCCATTACTCAGAAAGAATTTAGCGGAGAACTTCCTCAGGAATTTTCTGTCATTGATGGATGCCCCTTTAGGGTATTCCTGATCTTCTAAGTATCTTTTTACGTCGTGGAACCAAGGTTTCTCCTGTACCCTCTCAGTGTTAAGTTCATAACAGTGTGCTGGTTCATCTAATCGTTCAATAGTGATCCTAGGGGCTTCACCGTCCCATCTGACTATGAACATAGATGACATGGTAGCTAATGCGTCTGCCAACTGGTTCTCCTCTCGTGGAATATGTTCAAATGTAATCTCTTCAAAGTATGGGATTAATGTCATCACCCGCTCTCGATAAGGGATGAGATTCGGATGTTTGGTGTCCCATTCTCCTTTGATCTGACTGATTACCAAGGCTGAATCTCCGTACACACTCAAAAACTTGATTCGCCGGTCTATAGCAGCCTTGAGTCCCAAAATACATGCTTCATACTCAGCCATATTATTGGTACAATGAAAACATAGTCTAGCAGTGAAAGGTGTATGGTAACCTCCGGGAGAAATGATTACAACACCAACACCATGGCCCAACGCATTAGAAGATCCATCAAAAACCATAGTCCATCGGGATCCCAGTTCGGGTCCTTCATCCGGTCTAGGTTTGTCGTAATTCGTAACAAGCATGACATCCTCATCTGGGAACTCAAAATTCATAGATTGATAATCGTCCACCGCTTGATGAGCCAAATGATCAGCGAGCACGCTTCCTTTGATTGCTTTCTGGGTAGTATACTGGATATCGTACTCTGTTAAGATCATCTGCCATCTCGCTATTCTTCCGGAGAGGGCAGGCTTCTCGAACATGTATTTGATGGGATCCATCCTAGAAATCAACAAAGTGGTATGATTCAACATATACTGTCTTAGTCGGCGAGCAGCCCAGGCCAAAGCACAGCAAGTTCTCTCGAGCAGTGAGTATCTTGTTTCACAGTCGGTAAACTTTTTGCTCAGGTAGTATATGGCATGCTCTTTTCGACCAGACTCGTCATGTTGCCCCAGCACACCTTATTGAATTTTCTAACACGGCCAAATACATGATTAGAGGTCTTCCTTCAACTGGCAGCATCAGAATTGGAGGTTCTTGGAGATACTTCTTGATTTTGTCGTTCATCATTCCGTACCATCTCTTGATTTTTCCTCAGTAATTTGAAGATGGGTTTGCAAGTAGCAGTCAAGTGCGGGATGAATCGGGCAATGTAATTCGAGTGCCCCCAAGAAACCTCTGACTTCTTTCTTGTCTATTTCAGTACTCGTCGCAATTTCAATTGACTCCTCCTGCGGCTGTATGGTCTTTTCTTCTTGTAGTAACAGTCTGGCAAGTTCTCCAGGGACTTTACAACCTTCCTCACTTCCATCCTCGGCTTGGTAGATCGAATTTTCAAAGTCATAATGAACAGTAGCAGAACTATTATCAACAGGATCCAGAGTGGATACGGATTCCTGATTAAAGGAAATCGGGATAGTGTCTTCAGCCTTCCAGTTATTGAGTCCGTCACCAATTGTTGGGTAGATCCAGCTATCCAGGTCGCAATCACTGTCAGCATCTTCCACAGCATTAATCTGATTCTTGACTACCTTCTCAGAGTTGAATCCCAGACCAGATTTATCAGACTTGTAGGGTACATTGATCAGTTGACCCCAACCAGTACAACTACCATCTTCAACCACGGCTTGAGCGTCCTTCAGAGAAATCATAGCAGGAGGAGCACGAAGAACCTCGGGCACAACAGGACTGGGCGGAGGAACCACTTCAAATGATTGAGTCGGAGTCTCGAAGAATTCACCATCCATCTCAACGTATCTGAAGGTACGCACACTACTGACAATGTATTCTTCTTCCCCACACACAGTGACGATCTTACCCTCTATTGGATACCTCAGCTTTTGATGGAGAGACGAAGCTACAGCACCTGCCCCATGAATCCAAGGGCGACCCAGCAAGCAGGAATAGGCGGGGCGAATGTTCATTACATGAAAGGTAGTGTTGAAGACTTGAGGTCCTATTTTGATAGGGAAAACCACTTCACCATGGACAACACTCTTCGCACCATCGTAAGCACGCACCACAATGTCACTAGGTTTCAGTTCAAGGCTTTTACAGTCAAGTTTATCGAGCACGGCTTTCGGTAGCACATTTAAAGAAGAGCCATTATCGATCAACACATGAGACAGGGTGATCCCTTTACACTCGATGGAGATATGCAGGGCTTTATTGTGGTTCTTTCCCGCTGGTGTCAGGTCAGCATTGGAAAAACCTAGGCCACCGTCGACAGTCAGATTAGCAACATAGTTTTCGAACTGATCGACAGAGGTCTCCTGAGGTACATGGGCAGTCTTCAAGAATTTTGTCAAGGCATGGGCATGAGATTCAGAAGATAGCAACAAGGATAACATCGAGATTTTGGAAGGAGTATGCCCTAACTGCTCTACCACATCGAAGTCACTCTTGCGGATGATTTTCAGCACTTCTTCCATTTCTTGTTTGGCAACATCCTCAGCAGTAACTTCAACCGGTGTCTCTGACTGAGAAGGATTGATTGGTTCCTTTCCTGGAGTTTCAAGGACAGGAGGTGAGATTTCTGGATAGAAGATCCTTCCGCTTCGAGTAATTTTACTAGTCCCAACAATGCCACTAGTATTAGCAGCATTATCCACTTGCTTCACGCCATGGACGTAAACATCACCGCCATAATTCCACGGAATAGCTTTGCTTGAGGAATACGGGATCGGGCCAGGTGCAGTGATGATTAGGGGAGCAACCCTGAGCTCAGCAGTAATCTTCACAGGCGCCCTGGTAGCGGTAATCTTCACTGGCGCCTTGGACCTAGCAATCACAGATATTTCTTCAGCAGTGTCTTCCACCTTAGGAACCCTTTCGAAGAGAATTGTATGATCGTCCATCAGCCGTTGGATACCATTCCCCAATTTCAGGCAACCATCGGGTCGGAGTAGACAGAGATCGCAATTTTCCGCACAACCTGGAAATAAACCAGCTTGCAACAAGTTCTTCTTGATGATCGGGAGAGAAGATGTTAAGTCTGCTACAGTAGTGATGAGAGAATCGTCATCGAGAGCATTAACAACCTTGTCATGATTAGGCATAGGTGCATTGATGACGTTAGGAGTCTCCGGAGGCTCGAATTCAATTTCCCCAGCGTCGATCATATCCTGGATCTTGTTCTTTAACAACCAACAATCGTTCGTATCATGCCCGGGGCTATCGGAGTGATATGCACACCTGGCATTGGGATTATAACGAGGCGAAGTAGTGTTGACATTTGCAGGAGGACCTCTGAGAGTGATTAAGTTTGCCTTTAGCATACTTTGCAGTGCTTGTGCTAAAGTCATATGGAGCTTGGTAAACTGCCTTCTTGGTCTGTCTTGTCTGTGCTGGAAGTTTTGAGCTGGAGGGGCTGCGATTGTCACTGCTCCCACGGCATGGTCACCGTTTTTCTTATTATGGTTCTTTTGACCGTACACAGCATTCGATTCATTCTTCCCATGGTAGGACTTCTTGCTGCTAGTAGAGGTAGCTACCGGTATCTTTCCACTTCGAATGCCGCTCTCCACCCGTTCACCTGTCAGTATAAGTTCAGTGAAACCTGATGAAGAACTCCCCAGTAGATGGCTGTAGAATGGGCCAGTCAGGGTACCCATGAACAGGTCTACTAATTCTCGGTCAGTCATAGGGGGTTTGACCCTGCCGGCCAAATCTCTCCATTTCTGAGCATACTCTTTGAAGCTTTCTTTAGATCCCATAGTCATATTCTGCAACTGTAGCCGAGTAGGCGCTAATTCAGAATTGTACTGGTACTGCTTATAGAAAGCTGTTGCTAAATCAGTCCAGGTGCGGATGTCAGAGCTCTCGAGCTGATAATACCATTCCAACTGAGTGCCAGACAGACTTTCTTGGAAGAAATGGATCCACAGTTTCTTATCAATGGTATGCGGCTGAATCTTTCTCACATAAGCCCTTAAATGCATCTGAGGACAGGACGCACCATCGTACTTAGTGAAAGTGGGGATTTTGAATTTGCGAGGAATGGTCACATCGGAGACCAGACCCAAACTTTCGAAATCCAGACCAGGCGCCTTCTGACCCTCCATGGCTAGCATGCGTTCTTCCAGCAATTTGTACTTATCATCTCTTGGAGAGTACTGTTCATTTTCATAGTTCTCATCGTCATCCTCAGGGTTGGAGAAATCAGCATTCTCTTGCTCTGAGTCATTCTCCGCCCCCTCTTCTGGACCATTCGGGATTCCAAATTTGATTCCCGTAGCCTGTCCTTTACGCCTTCTTCCCGGGTTAATGAAACTCACAGCTTTCTTGTCTTTCTTCTTCTCGACCAAAAGAGCCTTCAGTTCCTCCTGCCCCTTGGATAAGCTTAGCATCATCTCCTTGAATTGAGCATTCTGAGTCTGGAGATCTTTGACAGTTTGTTCGAGATCCATTTTTCTGTGGAGAGGCAGACCGTGAGAATATGGTCCTTTAGAATACCTGTTATGCAATGTTATGTTATGCGATGCAATGCATGAAATGTTTTCAAGGACTTTTGGAATTTAACTTTGCGTAAATCACCAACAAGAGAGAAATGTTTATTGCTACTTTTTTTTGATCAATGTTCATTACAAAAGGAATAATAGTAAAATACAATGAAAGCTCAAGTCTCCCAGGGGCGACTTCTTTTTGGGCGAAGATATGCATTGAGTCTTCGTTCCTCATTAAGCGGACTGGTGAGCTCTAATACTTTCTTCCTTTCTGCATTGAACTGAGTTTCAAAAGTATCCCTCTCCTCTCTCAACTGGGTCCAGGATCTTTTCAATTCTTCAACATCGGTAGGCATATCTGGATAAGGAATGATCTGGGAAGTACCTCCTTCGACCTCTGATTCAACAATCAATGGTCCAACTGCAAGATATGGCATGACAAGTTCACGAGCTCTGGCGCGTACCCATCTGAGATAAGGCTCCATAGGAATAGAATTTTTCTTTCCTAAAGTGCTTCTTTTCACCATGCCCCAAGCTCGTGCAAACCTTTGGCGGAGACCTTGAGAGTCATTGTCATAGTCAAACACCATACCTTGAATAACCATTTCATGTGGACCATCTCTTCGAGCATGCCCAAACTGACGTAGGGCTAAGGCAGGATTATAAGTAATACCTCCTCTTATCCCCAGGAGTGGTACATTAGGGAATTCTCCACAACGGTCGATGAGAATAGCATTTTCTCTGAGATTAGAACACCAACGGATGTCTGAATGGGAGAGTGCCATTATCCTTTGAGACCATTTCGGATTTTGATCATTCTTCAAGACTGATTGAGGGAGGTGCGAAATAAACCACCTAGACAACAAAGGTACGCAGCACATGAGAGTCCCTTGCCTCTTCATAGTACGAGTGTGAAGGGAATGCAAAATATCTCCAAGCAAAGTAGGCACAGGATTATGAGTGAGGAATATCTTAATATCATTCACGTCTATGAATTGGTCCGGATTAGGGAATAGCACCAAACCATAGATTAGCAATGCTAGAACATCTTCAAAAGCATGCACATTCATAACTTTTAGGGATTCCCGGGCTTTACTTATCAGAAATTTGGCAAGTAAACCTTTCATTCCACTCCTTGTTACCCAATTGGTCTCAATGTCAGACTTTGTCATGTGTAAAACTGCGGCAACTTCTTCAGCCTTCGGAATCTTTTCCAGACCACTGAAAGGTATTTGATCAAGGATAGGTATCCCAAGCAGCTTGGAGAATTCTTCTAATGTAGGTACCAACTGATAATCTGGGAAAGTGAAGCAGTGATGCTTAGGATCGAAGAACTGGAATAGGACTCTCATCATATCTTCTTTGAAACCAGTGGTAACTAAATTGAGAAGATGACCATGTTTCTTGATGAACTGAGCTCGATCGGGAAGTTCTGACACCAAATCCTTGAGTTGAGGAGAGATCGTTACAAGATTGATCCGGATAGTCTTCCTGGAAGCCATAACCTGTTTAACAGAGCAAAGCTAAATTCCTAAGTCCTTGAAATGGTTAGTACAATGTTATGATGTCATGATGTTATGATGTTATGATGTTATGCAAGCAGAGACATGTCACACAACAATCAATCCTAGGTTTTAAGGCTTGCATGAGTTCCATAGGTAAGTACCCTCCCCACTGAAGTTTGGTTGGTTCAACCTGTCCTAGAATAGTAACCGGGTTCTAGAAGGATCTCCAATCATTGACCTTTCTTTAAGTCCACTTCAGTGCAACACCAAGTGGTTGACCGAAGCTTCCCTAAAGTCCAATCTCAAAGAGTGTAGTATCGAGTATCAACCAACCTCAGTCGGAACCGAAGCCAGTTATCTCACTACTTTCTAATGGCTAGGATGAGTCAATTAGGGTTCTAAAGGTCTGGTTAATGCTTTGATGACACCACGTGAATGCCAAATTTTTCCTCAAGTAAACATGAGGAACATCAGGACATCCAAAGTGTCACATTAACCGTAGCCATCATTTTAACCATTCCAGTATACGCCGGATAGTCGCGATGATCTATTGCTACTTACCTAAGGTACACTAGATCCGGGTGTAGGATCTTTCACTCAACAACTCCCTTAAAAGAAGGAACAATTAGGAAAACATAGATGATTTGTTTTTTAAGATGGACCTCTCTTTTATGTCCCCAGCAGAGTCGCCAGTTCTGTCATATGGTGAACTGACTTTATTGTGTTTTTAATCGCAATGTCGCGGTTAGCAAGAGTCGCCACCGACTTTTCTTTTATCCAATAAGGAAAGGTGGAAAAGAACAGGAAAGACCTTAATTTAGATTCTTAGGTTCGGGAGGTACGTTATACAAAGGGAAGATGTTAGCACCCTTTGTATCCATGGTTATCCATGGGCTCTTAATTGCTCAATCGTTTATGTTTTCCTAGTTTGAAAAAGAGTGTTTGAGAAATGTGTAGGAAATGTTTTGAAAAGGAGAATTTAACTTTGTAATGATTCTTGTATGAATGTATACAAAGTGGTTATCTCGTTTAATTTTGAAAATAGTCTAGAAAAATATAACTCGGCAATGATCCTAGTACGGATGTATGCTAAGTGGTGATTTTCTAAAAAGGATGTTTGAAATGTGTGAGGTGTGAAAAGTGTTTCTTTAGGTTATGAATGAGCAATTAGGGGTATACCTATCCGAGGTCTTTCCGGGCATTTCCTATCCTTATGAGGGTAAAACTGTCCTTACTATTGAGAAGTAAGTAGTTTTATCCTTGGGATGTAGAAGGGTCATCGTAGGGTCATTGATTGGTCATTGAAGGCAACAGTTATGAGGATACCTTAGCATTCGAAGGGACTATCATCATTTAACCGTAGGCTACACCGAAGGGTCATCGAGGGACAAAATCGTATTTCCGAAGGCAACATCCGAGGGACTATGATGATTTAACCGAAGGGTCTTTGCTAAGTGTATCCCCATATTCGCGGGACATGACCGTAATACCGTAATCGTGGGGTAATAAAGAGAGAGGTCCGATATTATCTATTTAAAGTCCATATTTTAACAATTAATTAAATAGCCATAATCAGTTAGGTAGTTAGGTCCACATTAAATCGATGAAATCAATACATTATAAATCAAGCTTGATAATTCAAGATGAATCTCCATATTAAAATTAGGTCATTCAAAAGCCATCTCCTCAAAAGTATCCCACACCTAAAGCGGCATGCCTAGCAGGCTGTTTCTTCGGAAGTATGCTAGCTTTTACACCATGCAACACATAGGTTAGAGCATTGAGATAAAATATGATTGGACAATTGCAACATAAAATAGACATAACAGTTATGAGTTCAGGCCAAATGATGCAAAAATCGTAATTAGATAAACATAAGATGGAACAGCAAAGAGACAAAGCAGCCACTGTCCCGTTCGCCTCTGCTTCGCCTAGCGAAGGCTCAGCGAATGCTCGCTGCAGGCTCGCTTAGCGACGTGCTAGCGAGCGGCCACGGGTTTGGAGTTTGACAGCAGCATGATTTCCGAAAACCTGCACTCTTATGGCATTTGATCACCGACACAGCATAGACAATTATACAGGATGTTCATACTTAGATTCACATACGAAATCAAATTACATATTAAAACTTTAATCGGAATGCATCATGTATGTAAAGAATATCAATTGGAAACGTAAAATAGCGGTGATACGCAAACCTGTGTGCAATTACAATATTGAAAGGGACTGATTGTTTGGAGGCCGGATTGAGTTGGGTGGCGGTGGCTTTGGTGCGGATGGGCGGCCTTCAGGTTAGCAGGGTTTCTGCACCAGGGTTTCCGTCCTTCTTTGTCCGTCTTGGTCTCTCCGTTTCTGTCCGTCTCTGTGTGTGTGTTTTCCGTGGCCGAAGAGCTGGCATTTATAGTGGTAGTGGTGACCTAATGGGCTCAGAATGAGGTCCAAAACTTTTGATATTCGCAAGCTTCGCTAGGCGAAGGAATTGCTCGCCTAGCGAGCAAGCTATTCTGGGCCTTCTTTCTGGATCTGATGCTTCGCTGGGCGAGTGTCATGATGAAGTGTTCGCTAGGCGAAGTAATTGCTCGCCTAGCGAGCAAGCTATTTTGGGCCGTTTTTGGATTGGGCCTGTTGTGAGCTGGGCTTTCGTTCCTTTAGAGTCAGTGCCTTGCAAAACAAGTCGGAATGCCTTGAAAGATGCCTTGTAATATCAACGGGCAAATTTTGGGGTATGACACCATTTATTCCATCTTCACACGCTACCCCCATAACCTCACTACCTACTCCAACTCTTCCATCTTTCTGCTCCTTCTCCACAAACCTCTGCTAGGGCAACCATGCCTTTTCCAGAAAAACTCCAAAATGTCACAACATCAAGATACGTCTGCTTCTAAAAATACTAAGTCTACTCCCAGGGTTCGTGCTCCTCCCATGGCCGTCCATAATGATGAGATTCTGGATGTTGCTCCTCTCTCTGTTATTCCCGGTGCGAACATTGACTTGAACCAACCCATATCCATTGATGCTTCCGCTTCTGCATGTTCTAATCAAGGTAATCCCTCTAGTATTCCTTCTGGTTCTACTCCTACCACTAACTTTAAGGAAGGAACACACTATATTGATCGTGTTATAAAAGACCTAGTCACTAGAATTCTTAACGAAGGCCACTCTGTGAAGGGAGTTTCTACCCCCCTTTCTCAAATGTACCCCTCTCCTGAGGTTGAACAACATAGTGGTGAGGATGACAATTCCTCTAGTTCTGAAAAGGAATTGGCTGCTGAAGGGTTGCACTCTTTCGGGAAGACCATGTCTGAAAAAGGGAAATATGTGGCTTCTCACGCTGATAATGCTTCCCACTCTAAAAAGCATGATGATGCAAATGTTTTGATTGATTTAGAGGATGGTAGATATGATGATCAAGAGGAAAGCTTGATTAATCGCATGAAGGCAAGTGTGGTTAAACACATGAAGACTCACAAAGGAAAATCTGTGGCTGAACTTATGTCAGCTAGAAAAGCCAAGAAGACTGCTGGTATTGGCCCCTCCAAACCATGGAGCAAGGTTGAAGTAAAGAAGAGGAAGGTCAAAGATGATTCTGAGCCTAAAGACGATGTTGAGGAAGATGTCCCTGACATCTCGCCTGCAAAGAAAACTACTGTTAGGAAGTCTCCTGTTAAAGTCCCTGCTGTTGATTTGGATAACATCTCCTTCCATCTTGAGGATGGAGCTGCTAAGCGGAAATTTGTGATTCAGAGAAGGGTAGTTGTGGAAAGGGAGTTGGGAAAAGATGTTGCTGATGTCAAGGAGGTCATGGACCTGATAAAAGCTTATGGGCTGTTGAAGACTGTTGCTGGGTTCTCTCAATGCTATGAAGGTTTAGTTAAGGAATTTATTGTCAACATTCCTGAGGATATTTCTGATAAAAACAACAAGGAGTTCTGCAAGGTGTTTGTGAGGGGTAAGTGTATAACATTCTCTCCTATTGTTATTAATAAATTTCTAGGCAGAAAAAATGAGGGTGCAGGTGAATTAGAGGTTACAGACAATCAGGTATGTAGGGAGATTACAGCTAGGCAGGTGAAAGTTTGGCCTGTTAAAAAGCATCTTCCTGCTGGGAAGTTGATTGTCAAGTATGCTATCCTGCATAAAATAGGAGCTGCCAACTGGGTCCCTACCAACCATATCTCCAACATTGCTAATACTCTTGGGTGGTTTATTTTTGCTGTTGGAACAAAAGTGAAATTTGACTACGGTAGATTTATGTTTGATCAAATCATCAAGCATGCAACTACTAATGCAGTTAAGCTGCCAATTGCTTTTCCCTCTATGATCTGTGGAATTATCTTGAATCAACATCCTGGTATTTTGTGCTCAAATGACTTACCTAGTAGAAGAAAACCAGCTCTGTCTATGCACTACAAACTCTTTGAAGGCAGTCATGTCGAGCATATTGTCATGACATCTGCCATGAAAAGGCCAGCCTCAAAAGTTGGAGCAATTGCTGAGCTTAAGGAGACATGTAAAGAGCTAGGTTAAGGGATAAGGGTAGCCACAACTAGAAAGCAATCCTTGGAAGCCTTGATTGAAAGCTTGGAGCAAGCTGAGAGTGAAAATGTTGAACATGCTAATGTCAGGCATGAAGAAGAAGCTG
The DNA here is from genome assembly GCF_024323335.1 of Lathyrus oleraceus. Taxonomy (NCBI): domain Eukaryota; kingdom Viridiplantae; phylum Streptophyta; class Magnoliopsida; order Fabales; family Fabaceae; genus Lathyrus; species Lathyrus oleraceus. The sequence goes on from NC_066583.1 coordinate 311,189,677, forward strand.
AAGCCCACACCTCTAGTGAGAGGTCTGCTAACAATGATTATGCAAGTGGCAATTCTACTTCTGGTGCTGATGAAGAAGCTGCAAACTCCAGCTCTACTGAGTAGCTCTGTTGGCGTTGATTCCACGTGTTTTTGATGATTTTCTTGGCTGTTTGTTGTTGTTTTAGTGGATTTCCTTATTTTTTTTGTTTCCCAGCTTTCTTACAGCTGTGTATGTTCTTGGTTTGTAACTCTTTAACTTCTGGCATTCTGGTTAATGGCTAAATAGACATTTATTTTGTCTCTTTGGTCTCTTTTGGCTAAAAAGGGGGAGAAGTAACTGTAGATGTAGCTGAGTATCTTTGCTTAGCTATTTTTGTTGCTCTATTTGTTTGGCACAGGGGGAGAATATGGGGAGAATTCTCTGTGGCCTGTTTGTGTGAAGCAGTGTGGTTGTTGGGGGAGCTGTTGTTTTCTAGAATGTTGCATGGACTTGAGGGAGAGTACAAGCGCTTGTGTGTTTACTATTTGTGTGTTATTTGTGTGTGCTTACTTCTGCTGCTGAACTGATGCTCTAATTGTTTTCTTGTGAACGTGTGATTTATTGTGTGTTTAGCCAAAATTTGCCAAAGGGGGAGTTTGTTGGTTCTATGGATTGGCATCAATTTTGGTAAAACTTTATGTTATTGCAAGTTGTCACGCTTGTAGTCTTGACATGTGATATTAGCTTTCTGCAGGTTGTTTAATATGGCTGTGCAGGATTTATTCAAGATGTCAGACCCGATGTTATAACATGTGCATACAGAACATTCAGTCTGAATGTTATGTATTTTGTTATTGCGCTTTTTATACAAGTCTTTGTGTGCTTATGTGGAGATTGCATGTGTTATTCTAGGAGCAATTCTATTTAAAGCCAGAATATCATGTCTCCCTAAAATGAATGATTAATTGCTATTTCTTAGGGAATATGAAATAAATAGAATTAGGGTTTCATGCGGCCCAGGCCCATTCAGAAAGCTTCTATATAAAGGCTTTGTAAACCCTATTTTAGAGAGAGGAGATACTGTAGTGGTGTATTTGTCACCATTGGAAATATTGACTAGATCCAAGGTAAATCATACAAAGTCGAGTCGCCACTGCACTTCTATTTATCCAAAGGAATGGCTAGAAAGCGAACAAAAGCCTATAAAGTTTTACAAATAAAACTAGCAAAAGGGGGTCAGAGATCTGGGTAAGGGGGTTGGTTATGTCATGGGAAGGTGTTAGGCACCCACAACATCCTAGGTACTCCTAGGGAGCCCTTTTCACAACTTGTTGTATGTTATTGTTTATGAAACATTTATTTGTGCAAACATTGATTGAAGAGATGAGAAAAGAATGTACAAGTTAATTATTTTTGTGTTTGGATGGATGAACCCATTGCCTACGTACCCTTTCATGAAAGATAAGGATCAAAACCCCGTAGTTCGGGTAACAGATTTCAAAACAATGAGTGGATTAATTTTAAGCAAAAGCCTTAAGGTCTTTCATTATCCACGGGAGAAAACTCAACCTGAACAACCACAAGTCCACCATGTGAGAACAACTTCAACATACTAGTGAGGGACTATGCCCTATAATAAGCATGGAAGTCTTACAATTCAATCACTAAGGACAAAAGGTGAGATTCAGATCAACCACTAAGATAATTCAGATCTATGGCTAATGCATGAAAATTTGATTAAGGAGTGGACAAGGGCCACAAAAGCAATTGAGTGGGTTGAATTAACCAATTAGAAGTATTCACAAAGATAGTCAAAGTTTGAATTAGAGTTCATTTACAATGAGTATTATGAAAGAGAGTTTAAAAATCAAAGGCATAAGGCCTAGGTTTCTAGTTTTGAAAACAAGTCAAAAATGTTTGCACAAAAGTTTTCTGGTTTAAGGGTTAAAGGTGAAAATGTGGATCAAGGTTAAGCATGTGAGAGATGGGTTAAGGGACAAAGCCACAAATAGGAGTTGCTTTCTCAAGATCATAGAGATGATCCAAGTAAGTTCCTTTGGAATAGGCAACAAGCGCAAGCAAAAGCTATAAAGCAATAAAGAGGAAATGGAATGCCAATCAATGGACTTATATCCAACTCCACAACAACGGAAATAGAATGCCAATCAATGGTCTTACATCCAACTCCTGAACAAAGAATAGGAAACAGGATGCCAATAGCTGGACTTACACCTGACTCCTGAACAACACAGAGGAAACAAAATGCCAATAGCTGAACTTACATTTAACTCCTCAAAACAAAACAAACAGGAAACAGATAGCCAATCAATGGTCTTACACCTAGCTCCACAAAAGAAACAGGACAAGAAATGGAGTGCCAATAAATGGTCTTATATCCAGCTCCTCAAAAGGGACAGGAAACAGATAGCCAATCAATGGTCTTACATCTGACTCCACAAAAGAAATAAACATGCATGAAAGCAAACATATGAATGAGTCACAAATAAGCAAACAAGCAATCAAGTATCACACTCTATACACAAACAAGAGACTCATACAAGTGGTTAGGCTTTAGTCAAGAGGGGTCATATCAACCTCGACAAACAAGCCAAAACTGTAAGGGTGTCTTTGAGCTCTTAACCACTAACATTGATAGTTAGGGTGAAGCAGATGAATGGGAAATGAGGATAAGACCTCATGCTCTTAACCCTGGCCTGGGTGAGCTTGAATCAAAGAAGGTGTGGGGATCCAAAATGAGGGATCCTATTCCCCATGACTGACTCTCCATACAAGATCTTGGGTGTTTATTCAAAAGCATCAACATGTAGTGCGAGCATAATGAAAGACTCAACTGATTAACAGGGGATTGATTGCAAATCCCTTCTATCTGTCAATTGCCTCTTCACTTAGGAGGACTTAAGTAACATGCCTCAACAAGGAGGTCTTGAGCACAAAAGTAAACAATCATAGACATTGCCTCTTAAGGAGGACTTCAGCCAAATGCCTGCCAAAAGAAACGACAGGGCTTCCAGACTACATGGAGTTAGAGAGATTACCTAAGTGGTAAACCAACCACAAACCAAAGCAAAGCTCAAGTAATGAGCTAAAAGCGACTAATGTACCTGTACAAAAGCCAAACAGTTAATAGGATATTCAGACAAACAACCAACAGACAACAATAGTAGTTTCCAATATGTACACAAAGCAAGTCCTAAAAGGCAATCAATCAAGTGAGTTCACCACCAAAGGACCTACAACACAATCAAAGTTAGTTAACCAAAGTAACTTGCATCTCAAGTAATGAGAGCACATCAATCATTAGAGCTAATTGCTTGAACCTGAAAATGCAAAGCTCAAAAGGTGAGTACAAACCACTAGTGCAAAGACTAGGGTCAAAGGCAAAGCAAAAAGTCAAAACAGAAGTTGATATTCAACATGAAGCACATTTAATCAAGTAAGAACATGTCCTAAAAAGGACCAAGTCCAAATCAATAAGCAAAGTCAACAATTAACCAAGATAAGGCAAAGGCAATCACAATGCACACAAATTGGACCTCAAACATAGAAATTCCATATTAAAACAGAAATGAATCCAATGATCATGAAAATTTTTATGTGCACACAACATGTTAAACACAAGCATCATGCAAAAAATTTGAATCAGAAAAGCTCAATTGACATGTATATGAAAATGAATAAGAGCAACATCAAAATGTGTGACACACATTGTCACACCATACATTCATGTGTCCAAAACAGAGATGGAATGTGCTAAAAATGCCAAACAAAAGCTCAAAAATCATGCAACATATTAGGAATCAGCATACCAAATTTCATGGCAATTGGCCAAACAATGAGCATTTCACAATCAATTGAATGAAGCATGTCAATTTTTGCATCATGATCAAATAAGAGTTCACAATTACAAATCCAGAAATGATAAAATCAGAAAAGTAATATCACAAAATACTAGACATCACAATGAACATGTGGCAAAAACTTTGGACTTAATTGGAATCATTTTCTATTTTTAGTGATTTTTGTAATTTGATGAAGATAATGAAATAAATGTGAAACAAGTGGAAAATATTAATGTGAATGGAAATTAGCAAATGCATCAAGCCAGGATTCGAACCAATGTCATGCCAGTCAAATAAGCGCTGAAAAATAATTAGAATATGTGTTATGCAAAGGATCGAACTCAGGTTATGGTGGTTGCAAAAGGCGCTGGCAAAATAATTGGAGAATATCAAAAACAATACAGGCAAGGATCGAACAGGCGATCCATAGGTTGAAGCGCGTTTCAAAATGAAACGCAGCGTTTCATCATGGCAGAGGAATTAAAATGGAAATTGAACTAACGCTCGCACGAAATCGAACACGAGACGCGAGGGCGCTCAAACAGTGGAATTGCGTGCGCGAACCAGAAACCCTAAACTACTGTTCATGCACGGTGGTTTCCACCGTCTTCTTCAATGAGACGGTGGCACTACAGTAACTTCATCCAAAAAATTTCCAGAATCAGGCATAAGATATACCGTTCGAAAGCTTGTTCAATGCACATTCCAAATCCAGTTTCAAAACACATTAATTCTTCCTAATAAGAACAAATCGAAGCAAAACAGTTTGATCTACAAAACTTCCACTCAGCATAACTCATTCAATATTCATCCATTTCGAATTCTAAAAGCATCAGGATTATCAGCATTGAAAGATCTACAATATCATGTGCATTAGATGAAGAATCATGAGTTTCGATTTCTAACCTTCTTTGAGAGCAGTCAACTGAAACAGCAAATTCAAGGCCTCAAAAGTGTGTGGATCTTCTCCTTTACTCTTGTTATGAAGCTTGATGTAGAAATGGATGCTTGTCACGGTCTAGATCTAGCTTAATTTGGAACTTCCATGTTCATGTTCATGAACTTGATGTGCACAAATCTTGGCCAAATTCCTCAAATCAATGCTTGATTCTTCATCAATAATGCACAATAAACCAGAATATGCAAGAAAATTGCTATGCTATGTGAAGAATTTTGAAGTTTCAATTGAGAGAAAAATTGGAGGGAAATCTCAAATCTAGATCTAGAATGTGTTGTTATGAAAATTCTGTTATGCTTAAGCTTATATACCATATACTAATCACCCTCAAATGATAATTAGGCAATGGTTAATGGAAGATTAGTGAGAATGAGGTGCATGGCAAAATTAGCAAAAACACCCTTGCATGGTGAAAACATACGTGAACAGTGCTATGTGAGGGCTCAAATTCACTTAAAATCAGCTCATGAACACAATGGCATTGGTACTTTTCATGTATGATTATTAGAATTCAAATTATCCATTTTCCCTCCAAAATGAACATGCATGGGCAAATAATCATATGAATAAATTTCATGCAATGCCATGATGGATTTTGAAGTTTCAAGCACACTTGGCAATCATTTGTTCATAACTCCTTAACCATTCATCAGATGATCATAATCTTGGACTTTTTGGAAATGAGAGAGAAAGATCTTCAACTTTCATGTTGACCAAAAATTCATTTGAAGCTTCTTTGATGTTGAAAAGTCAAGTTGAATGTGGACCAAAAACTTGCCATTTTTGGAAACTTGAAATTACAGGTCACTTTCCATTTTGGGAAACTTTTGATTTGACTTCAAAATCTTCAAGGTAGATGTTTGACATGATGAATAAGCCTTGTTTGAACATGAATGGGATGTCTCAGATCATTTCCCAAACCTCAAAGCCTTCAATTGACTGTACAGTTGATCATATGGTCCTCAGATGACCTTGGCAATGCCTGATGAATTTGAGCCTCAACCACTTGGGGAATTTGCTCCAAAATGAACCTTTAGCTCATATAAGCTCAATATAATGATGTGTGGTCCTCAAACCAAGAAAATACCATCTGCTCTTGCTCAGAGGAAAAACCTTGAATTGCCTTGACCTGATGCTTGCTTAAACTGCAAAACACATGTTAGATGACATATTTTTGATGCTTTTGGTCAATGATTAAACAAGAAAAGCAATGATATACAATGTAAGCAATGCCTGGTGATCTCAAACCACTCACAGGAGATCCCCACCCAAAGGAGAGGAAGGCCAGATGCTCAAAGATCCTTGAGGCTATGCAATGATATGATATGATGCCATGAGGGATCTTAGGGACAAAATTGGGATCTTACAAATACGAACGTGAAGTGAGTAAGAATTAGGTTTTTAGTATCGTGTTGATGTGTGAATTTTGAGCCATTCATTCATCGTGTTGATGTGTGCATTGGACTGAGTTTTAAGTTGTAATTTGTCCACTCTAAGCTTTGAAGTACGAGTGTATTTGTCTACTTGATTGAAGCTTTTAAGAAAGATCAAGTGTGTGTCCTTGAAGTGTGTCTTCTTTCTTTTTGGTATTTTTTCTAGTATCACTGCTGTGATTGAGGGGGAGTGAGTAGGGTCTCTTGTCTAAGAGTTCTTAGATAGAAATCACACGGGTAGAGATTAGGTGAAAATATTGTAACTTGAAGTTGTTTGCTGAGAGTCTTTGAACTAACTTTGTTTAGTGGATTTCCTTCCTGGTTTGGTAATCTCTAGACGTAGGTGTGTTTGCACCGAACTGGGTTAACAATTGCATGTGTCGTTTATCAATTCTTTAATGATTTTTATTCTGTTCATATTTCATCTGTTGTTCAGATATTAGTGTCGTGACATTACCTTCGACATCTCATATATGATACCAGAATTTCAGCTTTGTTATGATTGCGTCCTTCTGGAGGAAGATCAAAGTCTGTAAAATCCTAACCGTTATCAGCTGAAATACTGGCCATAACCCCTTCTAGCTGGTTGACAGTGATGTTTCGCGGCAGAAAAACAGAACTCAACAACTTCATCAGAGCATTCCTGTATGCTTCAAAACACAACAACAAGGACAAGATTGAAATTTTAGATGTTGTCTGGCTCAGATGATTTATCACTTTATAGTCAATTTTCCTGATTAATCTTAATAAGTCTTCAACTTCTTGGGACGTAGAAGTCCAAGGTACTACATTCAGAGCATTAACTGGTGCGGACCCTGAATTATCACTCACCACTTGTTTACCCTTGGCTCTTGCCAAGGCATCAACATTATCTTGGATGTTTTGTGGAGAATACACCCCACCACTTCTGGTAATTCTTCCTATACCGGCAGATTTGTCAACATTCAAACTTGTGTCTTCACTTGGTTTGTCTTCTGATCGCCTCCCTTCTTGCTTTACTCCATGGTATTAAACATCTGACCCATACTGCCAAGGTACAACATTCTCGCGGGAGTAAGGGATAGGACCAAGCAACGTGATTGTCAAGGGTGTAGGCTTAACAGGTGCCAGAATATTTGCAGGAGTATATGGAATGGAAATTACTGCCACCTCTTTCTCTTCATCTTTCTCGTCTTTTACAATCTTATCACACTGTATAATACCTTCATTGATCAAATTTTGAATCCCAATCTTCAGATTAACACATCCCTCAGGCTGATGTTGGCATCCACAACAGTTTGGGGGACTGATCGGTCACCATTTCCATTGAATTCCCGCCGTTAATCCGACATATTTTCATCACTTTGGTAAGATTTATGTTTTTTTTAGTTGCTTTGGAGTCATTTATCATGTTTTGTTGGTTTGGTATCGCATTGCATTCGATTACAAGCTTATGTCAAAAAGATCTCGTTTATGCTTCGTTTGGTAGTGTCATTGTTACAGGCCATTGCACAGGTTTAAAAGCAAGAATGGTGAAGTTATGGACACTCTGAAAGGCAAAAATATGAAGAAACAGCAGGTCAACACGGGCACCCGTGTGCCACAACACTGGCCGTGTTGTTGATCAGGCAGAGCAGAATGGGAGCAGAAAAACAGAGATCAACACGGGCACCCGTGTGCCACCACACGGCCGTGTTGATTAAAACAGTGCATTAACACGGGCACCCGTGTGGAGGAACACGGCCCGTGTTGTTGCCACTGTAGCTTGTGCTGAAAATAATTAATTATGAAGAACAACACGGCCACCCGTGTGTTGGTGTAAGCCCTAGAGGCCAATACATTTTGGTACTTGTGTCGAATAATAAAAGGCATTCTCTTTGTTATGGTTGATTAATAAAGTCCCTGGAATAGATAGTCCGTTTAATGTATTAAGTGTGACTTAATCATGAGAACACATTAAACATAGGGACACTATTCCTAAAGTATCCGTAGTCGAGCTTTGGTGTGAAGTGGGATAACATTAAAGCATTAAGACTATTATGTTTGTAGACTGATGATCACATCTCATGGATCATGGATAAAGAGTTATCAAGTCTTAAACATAGGTATGAATATTAAGAGTAATATTTATACCGGATTGACCCGCTATGAGAATACTATATAGAAAGTTATGCAAAGTGTCATAAGTTATTCTCATGGTGATAATAGTGTATTCCACTCTCCGACCTGAAACCACTATGGATCCTAGATGTAGAGTCGAGTGCTTTATTGCTGATCCAACGTTGTCCGTAACTGGATAACCATAAAGACAGTTGATGGGTACTCCACGAAGCATGCTGAGGGACATGAGTGACCTAGATGGAATTTGCCCATCCTGCATAACAGGATAAATGTCTATGGGCCCAATATTGAACTGGACAAGGATGACACGGTCTATGCCTTGTGTTCAATATAGACATAAGGGCAAAAGGGTAATTATACACATAATTATTATCACAGAAAGGTTTTGTCAGATCACATGACATTTTCGTGTCTTGGGTAGCAGTGATGTGTTGCTAGATACCGCTCACTGTTTATTATGTTAAATGTGTAATTTAATATAATTGCCAACGTCACGAAAACCTACAGGGTCACACACAAAGGACGGATTGATGAGAGATAGAGTAACTAAGGAATATCGTAAGGTACGGTGCCCTTAAGTGAATTATAGAACATCGTAAGGTACGGTGTACTTGAGTAGAATACGAAATATGGTAAGGTACCATGGGCTTAAGTGATTTTGGGCATATTATAAGATATGGGCCAAAATACACTTAAGTGGGCTTTTTAGCTTGAAGCCCACACAAGTGGTTATATAAATAGAACCCTTGTGCAGAAGCATAAAATGGCGGTTGCATTCTTTTCGTTTTCACTCTCTCTCTCTCTCACTCAAAGCCTTCATTCGTACCAGCTAGCACTGAGAGTGAAGGAACCCGTTCGTGTGGACTGAGTAGAGACGTTGTCATCGTTCAACGTTCGTGATCGCTTCGTGGATCTACATCAAAGGTTTTGATTGTCACAAGAGATCTGCACCAAAGGTTTCAACCGTCACAAGAGGTAAATATTCTATCACTGATCATGACCATTCGTAAGGATCTCTAAAGGAGAAATTTTTATTTCCGCTGCGTTTTGGACCGCAATTCTCCTTCAGTGGTATCAGAGCCACTTACGAAACCATGAATCGGATAGCTGTTTATTTTCTGTATTAATATGATTAAAAGACAGAATGAATCAATTAATTAAACGGGTAATTAAATTTGGCATCATGGGTGTACGAGTTGGATGATTGATGTTGACTATGCTTCGGAATCTGACATTAGTATGGTGAAGCAGCGATACATCGATCGTCCATAGGTTACACAATTGAGACCGATCAACTTATATATGATATAAGTAATCCTAATGCAAAGTACGGTATATGTGATATACTGTTTCTGTTTCATTCATTCGAACACTAAATGATTGTTTTGCTTTGAGCGATCAATGGTCATTTGCTTCGGAATCCGACATTAGTATGGTGAAGCAATGACCTGTTGATCAATCATAATGAATCAACAATCGAGGTGTGTTTGACGGTCTGAAATTGGCGCATTAGGGTTGGTGACGGCGCAAAGGTTGTGCCGTCAAGGAGTTGTCAATTTAGGGTTTTTTGGAACACGTGTGTTGACTGTTTCAAAGTTTGTTATTTGGCCGCGTGAAGCTCGTGTGACGAGCATAACAAGCGTAACAAACTGGATGCGTGACGGTCGTAACATGCCCATGACGGTCGTCACACTCACATTGCCTGTGACGGTCGTCACACGCCTGTGACGGTCGTCACACTCCCAGAGTCAAAATTTTGGGGTTTCTGATTTTGTGCCTACGCAAGAGTTGTGTTGATGCAAAAACAATGTTCATTTCAAATGAATTGTTCATTAAAATTTTGGACAGGGGCGCTGCCCCTCCAACCCCGCAAGGGCGCTGCCCCGGCTAACTCTCCGTAGTGTGATCGGTCGCCGAAATTTAATTTGGTTTTAATTAATTAAAGGAATTAAAAATTAATAATAATAATGTGTTTGTTATTATTGCCTTGTTGTGATCAGTTATGGCCTTAGTCTTCCTTCTTTTTATTTTGGGTTTTTAATACGACCTGCGTGTCGTGCCTCTCCTTTTGATCTCTTAATGTAACTTCTTTTCTCATCTCAAACCCTCGTATGTAAAACGAGTTTCTTCTGTAATGTAATGATATGAAGAAAGAGAAGAATTCAATATCAAAGGAGAATAATGATATGAAGAAAGAGAAGAATTCAAGATCAAAGGAGGACAACCTTGAAGATCTTGCTTGGAGAAGCTTAGAGAAGAATTCAATACTAAAGTTTTAGCACTCATCAAGACAATGGGTCAAACTTAACTAAACAAATTATGATGATATTATATATGTTTGCTTTCCAAGTTTTAGCACTCATCAAGACTAGTATCGGATAATGTAGGTTTCGCCAAAGCGAGGTGCATGTTCTATATTAGTAAGGTGCGATGGGATAATTGTAATATCCAACTGCTAAGACAATGGGTCAAACTTAATTATAATAATATCATATATGTTTTAGAAGCAAGAGTTGGGAATAATCCATATGATGGATTGGATAAAGGAGTTATTCACCCAACTGAAATTTTCGAGAGTTGTATGAGATACAACTGGAAGGAGTTCCTACCTAAATAACCTAGTTTTGTGTAATCCGCCTACGCGGACTTAGAACGAAGTGAAATATGGATCTCGACCCACTAGAAAATCTTCCAACGGGATTTTCCGAATCAAATGATGAGGGTCATTTGTTTTGAGTAAAATAGTGGGAGCATATTTGATTAAAGGCCTAATTAAATATGTCAATGATACTTATATTTTCTTAATCCTTATGTAGATAACCATGACAGAAAACACCTCTAACAACATCTTGCGATCAATCCTTGACAAGGAAAAATTGTCTGGGACAAATTTTCTGGATTGGCACCGAAACCTGAGGATTGTCCTCAAACATGAAAAAAAGCTGTATGTCTTGGAGACACCTGTTCCTGAAGAGGAACCTCCTAGTTCTGCACCTAAGGCAGAAAGAGATGCTTATAAGAAGCATGTCGATGATGCCAATGAAACTGCTTGTCTCATGCTGGCCACCATGAACTCAGAATTGCAAAAGCAACATGAGAACATGTCAGCGTTCGATATGATATAACACCTGAAGCTGCTCTATCAAGAGCAAGCAAGGCATGAGAGGTTTGAAGTTTCAAAAGCCCTTTTTCAAAGCAAGTTAGCTGAGGGAGCCCCTGTAGGTCCCCATGTACTCAAGATGATTGGGTATGTGGAAAACCTTGAGAGATTGGGTTTTCCCCTCGAAAAGGAACTTGCAACTGATTTGATCTTGCAATCGTTGCCAGATAGTTTCAGTCAATTTGTCCTAAAATTTCAATATGATTGATATGGACAAATCTCTTCCTGAACTGCTCTCCATGTTAAGAACTGCCGAGCAGAATCTGAAGTCAAAAGGGAAGTCCATTCTGATGATCGGAAATGGAAAGAGACAGAACAAAAGGCCCACTAAGCATGGTGATAAAGGGAAGGGCAAGGAAGTTGCCAAACCCAAACCCACCGTTGATGCTTTGAAGCCTAATGGAGGCATAGCAAAAGAAGGCACCTGCTTCCATTGCGGTAAGACCGGACACTGGAAGAGAAACTGCCCAAAGTACCTGGAAGATAAGAAGAATGGAGTAGAGACTTCAACTTCAGGTATTTTTGTTATTAATTCATCTACTTCTGCATCATGGGTATTAGATACTGGATGCAGTTCTCACATTTGTACAAATGTGCAGGGGCTGAGAAGTAGTAGAGATTTGGCAAAAGGTGAAGTCGATCTACGAGTTGGCCATGGAGCAAAGGTTGCTACTTTAGCCGTAGGATCTTATTAACTTTACCTAGTGGTTTTATAATTCAGTTAGAGAACTGTTATTATGTATCTGCAATTAGCAGGAATATTATTTCCATTTCTTGTTTGGACAAGTTTGGTTTTTCATTTATAATAAAGAACAATTGTTGCTCAATTTATTTGAATGATATATTCTATGCTACTGCACAAGTGAGCAATGGACTATATGTCCTTGATCTCATAATGCCAACTTATAACATTAATACTAAAAGGATGAAACCTAATGAGTTAAATCCATGATGAGTCACGTTGATCTTCCAAACTCCATTTGCGGACATGTACTATTGACAACAGCTTACACACTTAACCATGTTCCATCCAAAAGGTTGAGAAGACACCATATGAGATATGGAGTGGTAAGATACCACATATGTCTTACATGAAGATTTGGGGTTGCGAAGTTTATGTGAAATGACAAGTTTCAACTAAGTTTGAGCCCAAATCTGACAAATGCTTATTTGTGGAGTATCCTAAAGAAAAAGAAGGGTATTACTTCTACAATCCTTCTGAGGGCAAAGTGTTTGTCGCTCGAACTGGAGTTTTCCAAGAAAATAATTTTATTTCCAAAGGACCAGTGGGAGGAAAGTAGAGCTTGAAGAAATTCAAGAATCACAAAGCATCGACACACCTATGGAGGAATTGGAGCAGGAAACACAAGTAGTTGTGTAAGAGCAACCTGCTCAAGTAGAACAAGACCAGCGTAGGTCAGACAGGATACGTCACCTACCTGAGATATATGGATATCTGATCAAGGTGATGTATTACTCATGGATCAAGATGAGCTTGTGACCTACTCATGGAATCTTCGTTTTGATGAAACAGTAAAACAATATGGATTCATCAAGAACGAAGATGAGCCTTGTGTCTACAAAAAGGTTAGTGGGAGCATGATCGTATTCCTGGTATTATATGTAGATGACATATTACTTATTGGAAACGATATCCCTACCCTGCAACAAGCAAAGTCTTGGGTGGGGAAATGCTTATCTATGAAGGACCTAGGTGAAGCAGCCTATATATTAGGAATCAGAATCTATAGAGATAGATCATAAAATGCTTGGCCTAACTCAGAGTACATAGACAAGGTGCTGAGACGCTTTAATATGAATGATTCCAATGGTTATGTGTTTTGCTGAAATGGTGGCGCTGTGAGCTTGAAAAGTTCAAAGCAAGATACAGTTGCTGATTCTACTACTGAGGACGAGTATATTGCTGCCTTAAGTGCAGCAAAGGAAGTTGTTTGGATCAATAAACTTGGCATAGTCCCTAGCATTGTGGATCCCATTGGTCTCTATTATGATAACAATGATGTTATCGCACAAGCTAAGGAGCCTAGATCTCACCAACGATCCAAATACATACTTAGGCGTTGTGTGAAAATATGTAAAGTACCTACACTTGACAATATAGTTGACCCACTGACAAAGCCTCTTGCGCAGCAGAAGCATGATGGCCATACTAGATCAATGGGCATACGGGGTATGCCTGATTGGCTCTAGTGCTAGTGGGAGATTGTTGGTGTAAGCCCTAGAGGCCAATACATTTTGGTACTTGTATCGAATAATAAAAGGCATTCTCTTTGTTATGGTTGATTAATAAAGTCCCTGGAATAGATAGTCCGTTTAATGTATTAAGTGTGACTTAATCATGAGAACACATTAAACATAGGGACACTATTCCTAAAGTATCCGTAGTCGAGCTTTAGTGTGAAGTGGGATAACACTAAAGCATTAAGACTATTATGTTTGTAGACTGATGATCACATCTCCTGGATCATGGATAAAGACTTATCAAGTCTTAAACATAGGTATGAATATTAAGAGTAATATTTATACCGGATTGACCCGCTATGAGAATACTATATAGAAAGTTATGCAAAGTGTCATAAGTTATTCTCATGGTGATAATAGTGTATTCCACTCTCCGACCTGAAACCACTATGGATCCTAGATGTAGAGTCGAGTGCTTTATTGCTGATCCAACATTGTCCGTAACTGGATAACCATAAAGACAGTTGATGGGTACTCCACGAAGCATGCTGAGGGACATGAGTGACCTAGATGGAATTTGCCCATCCTGCATAACAGGATAAATGTCTATGGGCCCAATATTGAACTGGACAAGGATGACATGGTCTATGCCTTGTGTTCAATATAGACATAAGGGCAAAAGGGTAATTATACACATAATTATTATCACAGAAAGGTTTTGTCAGATCACATGACATTTTCGTGTCTTGGGTAGCAGTGATGTGTTGCTAGATACCGCTCACTGTTTATTATGTTAAATGCGTAATTTAATATAATTGCCAACGTCACGAAAACCTACAGGGTCACACACAAAGGACGGATTGATGAGAGATAGAGTAACTAAGGAATATCGTAAGGTACGGTGCCCTTAAGTGAATTATAGAACATCGTAAGGTACGGTGTACTTGAGTAGAATACGAAATATGGTAAGGTACCATGGGCTTAAGTGATTTTGGGCATATTATAAGATATGGGCCAAAATACACTTAGGTGGGCTTTTTAGCTTGAAGCCCACACAAGTGGTTCTATAAATAGAACCCTTGTGCAGAAGCATAAAATGGCGGTTGCATTCTTTTCGTTTTCACTCTCTCTCTCTCTCTCACTCAAAGCCTTCATTCGTACCAGCTAGCACTGAGAGTGAAGGAACCCGTTCGTGTGGACTGAGTAGAGACGTTGTCATCGTTCAACGTTCGTGATCGCTTCGTGGATCTGCATCAAAGGTTTTGATCGTCACAAGAGATCTGCACCAAAAGTTTCAACCGTCACAAGAGGTAAATATTCTATCACTGATCATGACCATTTGTAAGGATCTCTAAAGGAGAAATTTTTATTTCCGCTGCGTTTTGGACCGTAATTCTCCTTCACCGTGTGCCACCACACGGCCGTGTTGATTGGACGCAGCTTGGAAACCCTAATTTTTGCTTTGTGAACCGATTCTGCTCAT
Source organism: Lathyrus oleraceus (assembly GCF_024323335.1). NCBI lineage: Eukaryota > Viridiplantae > Streptophyta > Magnoliopsida > Fabales > Fabaceae > Lathyrus > Lathyrus oleraceus. Next base: position 311,204,834 of record NC_066583.1, read on the forward strand.
TAAGGGTAGTTTGGACCTTTTGCTTGGAGGAGATTCATCTGAAGCTATAAGAAGGCTTGGAAGAGAAAGAAGAAGGCATCTTTTGACAGACGAAAGAAAACATTACATTGGATAAGATAGCGAATACGAAGGATTCGAAGACGGCGAGATTCAAGGGCATCAACCATTGAAGATAAAACTCTCCTGATTCTTTGTAATGTCTAATCTTTACATTATGAGTTCTTTAAGTACTATGAGAGGCTAAACCCCCTGATGCTAGGGGGGTGGTCCTGATGTTATCGCATGTTATGAATTTGAACAAATGATTTCTTGATTACTATGTTACGTATTTCAATTCAATTGTGTGATGTTATTATGCGTTTGTATCGGACAAATACAAATTGATCTATGACTTTCAATAACAGGATTGTGATTGTTAGGGTTTTCACACAATTGGGTTTATGAATGCATCATCTAGGACTAGTAACTTTCGTAAATCACCGTAAACCTTGATATTTTGTATGATTAAAACCAATGATTAATTGAATGGACATTTGAGTAAAAATTGGTAGTTTAGTAGTTTCTTCCTTAAGGACTTAAGTAAGAACATTCTGAGGTTAGGTGATTGAATGTTTCATATGTATTAAGGAAATCTTGACTGAATTCATAACCGGGTAACTCAACCACTCACCATAGCATCTTTTATCTTAATCAATTATTTTTACTATTTTCGTGTTTACTATTTCAAAACAACCAAACCATTATCTTTTGTTCTGATAGAATCAAATTAAAATAAATATTTCCTACGCAATCCTTGAGATCGATACTTGGAAACAAAACTCCTTATTACTACATCGGTAAAAAAATAATACACTTGCTATTTTTCCGATCAAGTTTTTGGCGCCGTTGCCGGGGATTGCCAAACTACATATTTTAATTTCTATTCTATCGAAATTTTGTTGCTTGCCAACCAAAATTTTATCTGTGACAATCGTGTTAGTCAATTCTGATATTTGTCTAACTTGTGTATGCGAGGTAAGGCCTCAGCAGATTTTTCTTTTGACCCAGATCCAGAAAGAACTCTTCGAGCTAGACTGAGACAAGCCAAGCGAGAAAAACTGGAATTAGCAGAGAAAGCAGACGAGGAAGTTGTTTCAGTGCATTCAGAGAATTCAGATTCAAACGCGGAAACTGTTCCTGAAATCATGGCTGCAAACCCACCACCACCACCAGAGAGACTTCTCGGTGACTATGGTGTAACCAACACTCCGGGTGGTCGTATGACAATTGTAAACCAACCGGTTAATGTCGACCAATTTCAGCTGCATCCCAGCATAATTAATCAACTCGAAAGGCGGTCCTTTTCTGGAAGAGTGAATGAAAATGCCAACAAGCATCTCCAAAGGTTTTTAACTATGAGCACAACGCTGAAAATGCCTGGACATAACGAAGAAGCAATAAGGCTTCGTATGTTCCCATTCACTTTAGCAGATGAAGCCGAAGAGTGGTTCTATTCCTTACCTGCTGGTAGTACCACTACATGGGCGGAGATGGAAACATCATTCTTGCATGAAAACTTTCCTGCATCAATGTCACTGAGAAAAAGATACGAGATCCTAAACTTCAAGCAGAAGGAGGGTGAGTCACTAGGAGATGCCTATAAAAGATTCAAGAGAATTCTAGTGGGTTGTCCTACTCACAACATGGATGAAACTGAACAAATGCAAATGTTTGTCAATGGTCTTCGAATTCAAACAAGACAAATCCTTGATTCAGCAGCTGGTGGCTCAGCTAACTTTGCAACAGCCACCGGTATGAAGAAGATAATTGAAGCAATTGCCTCAAATGAGCATTTAGAGTTATATGACAGGGTATCAAGCAAATCTGCAGTTATTGACTTGAAGCTTGAAACAAATAAACAGGTGAAAATTGAAGAAGCTGTTGCTGCAGAGGTAGAGAAAAGGTTGAGAGCACTAAACATAGGTGCTTAGAAAGTGGCTCAAGTGCAACAGGCACCGAGTGAAGTGTGTGACATTTGCAATGGACCACACAATACTGTTCATTGTTTTGAAACACCGCAACAGATCGAAGATATAAAATTTTTAAAGCAAAACAATCCCTACTCCAACACATACAATCCGGGGTGGAAAAATCATCCCAACTTTGCATGGAAAGATCAAAGAGGGAACGTGCAACAGCAGGCACAGGGTCAATATCAAAATCAATATCAGCAACAGCAACAACAGGTACCTAAGAAGGCAGATTGGGAGATTGCAATTGAAAAGATGGCAGCTCAAAATATGCAATTTGAAGAAGAGACTAGAAACAATCAGAAAAATACCACCGCCTCCCTAAGGAATCTCGAAGTTCAGCTGGGGCAGATAGCACAGCAACTGGCAAGTTCTCGAACACCAGGTTCCCTACCAAGTGAAATAGTTCAAAATCCGAGAGGTCAGGAGAATGTTAATACTGTCACGACGACAGAGAAAAAGGTTGCTAAAAAGAAAAATATGATATCACCGAGCGAGCCGACTAAAGAAGAAACTACAAAAGGAACTAAACCGGTGATTAAGTTGCCCTACCCTCAGAGAATAACAAAGAAGGAACCTAGTGAATCTGACTTGGAGAAATTCATGACAATGTTTAAAAGGATTGAGGGTCATATGGCCTTGTTTGAAGCACTTGAAAGGATGCCCATGTACAAGAAATTCGTGGAAGAGGTAATGGCTGAAAAGAAACCAACCACTGAAGAACAGGTATCCGGTAAGGAACAATATAATGCAAACTCCCTGGAGCAGAACATTCCTAACAAACAGAAGGATCCAGGAACCGTCACAGTACCGTGCACAATCAAAGAAAGAACTTTCAAAAAGGTACTAATAGATTCGGGAGCTAGTGTGAATCTGATGCCATTATCGGTCTATCACAGGCTGGGTATTAAAAATATCAGTGATATAAAGACCAATCTGAAGTTTGCGGATCACTCAAGAAAAGATGCATATGGTATAGCTGAAGATGTGCTGGTAACAATAACGGACTTGACTTTCCCAGTCGATTTTGTAATCCTAGACATACCTGAAGACAATGAGGCACCCATCATTCTGGGTCGACCTTTCATGAAGACGAGTCGATGCAAGCTTGACATGGATGAGTGCACGTTAACCTTGAAAGTTCACAACAATGAAATAACATTGAATGCTATTGAAGACCAGGAGGTGGAGGAAGATACAGAATCTCAGTATCAAGTAGGCTTAATCAGGACATTGAATACTATTAAAGTCTCACCACTGCCAGTAGCCACCCTAACCGGAAAGATTCCTAACACCGAAAGGAAAGTTAAAAAGGAATCGTGGCACAAAGGAGTCCAGACTGATAAAAGAGACAACGTCCGAGTTGTAGACAAGAGGTGCAACAAGGTTTTGACCCTGAAATATCCCCCATGATAAGGGAAATGAACCGTCGAGCCATGCGACGTTAAACGAAGCGCTTCGTGGGAGGCAACCCACGTGTTCGATTGCTAACTTATTTTGCTTTTTATTTTCTTTTCTGTATGGGTGTGAAATGTTGTTGCAGGTAAGGAGAAAGGATGCCATAATCATAATCACGTCTCAGCGACAGGATTCCAGACCAAAGAAGCAATGCCGAATTCAGAAATTGAGAAAAACAGGGCATCCACACGGCCACCCGTGTGCTGACACCCGGCCGTGTTAATCTAAACAGTGGGTTAACACGGGCACCCGTGTGCTGACACACGACCGTGTTAATCTAAACAGTGGGTTAACACGGGTGCCCGTGTGGTGACACACAGCCGTGTTAATCTAAACAGTGGGTTAACACGGGCGACCGTGTGCAGGAACACGACCGTGTTGTTTGTAACGGGTAAATTTTTCAAATTTTGTGATTTTGGGTATTTTCAATATTGGGCCCCACTTGCTATTTTATCTCTTCTCCACCATTCATTCTCACTTTTTCTGATTTTGGAAACCTCTCTCTCCCTCTTCCTCCATTGTTAACCTAGCCTCCATCAAACTAAGCTTCACTTTTCTCATAGCTCCACTCACTTTAACCTCATCTCACCTTCACAAAAGTTGTCCCTCTCGCCGTCCTCTACACAATGACGGTTGCAGTTTTCACTAACCTATTTTTTGGATTTTGAGAAATTTTATCAGGTACCATTATGCCTCCAAAGCGTGCAAGCAAGGAGAAGAAGGTAGCCACGTCTTCTCGACCAAAGCAACGGGTTAGACGCTCTACAAACACTCATGGCATTTTGTTTGACCAACCGGAGCATCAAGAGAGGTATGTGATTCTAGCAAAACGTAAGCTTATTCCGACCCGATATATGTGTGATGCCACCCTGGATGAGTTAGGTTTGAAAGAGGAGGTGCACCGCATGTTCCACACCATCGGTATGTTGGAATACATGCAATTCGAAGCACCGACCTTCGCTCGGATCACCCTTGAATTCTTGAGTACCGTTGAGTTCAAGATGAGGAGAAGGTGGACAGGGTCGGAGTTGGAGTTTTATGGGCAAATTACTTTCCGCCTGTTTGATGAAGATCATGAGTTATCGGTTGAGGAACTGGGGAGTATTTTGAAACTCCCGGTATCTGGACCCGGATCCCCTCCGGACACTTTTTCTGCTATTGATTTCTGGCAAGCTATTACAGGTAAAACTGTTAGACGATGTGGCTAGTGATCGAGAGGGGGGGGGGGTGAATAGATCACCTCTTTTGAATTTAACGGATTTGAAATTTTATCAGAGTTTTCAAAGTTGGCGGAAAAATCAGTCCCGAATCGACTTCCGTCTATTCTGAACCGCTACTAGAAAGCCGGACACACAAGTTTAATTGCTGGATTTTAATGAGAATGACAGAACCAATTCACACCAGAATTATAACTAATTGAATGCACTTATCATTAAAGTCTATTTCCAATGAATGAAATCTAGCTAACCGTTTTATCAAACAGTTGGTGTGTATGTGATCAATGTTAAACAGCAATGAAATTTGATTAAAGTTTTCTTGCCACTGCTGTCTTGAAAAAGAAGCAATCACCACACACTAACTAAAATTGCGAAAACAGTTTGAAAAACGTAAAGAGGAATAAGGTAAGAGTACGATACGCAGAGATTTGGTAAGGAAGTTCCCCACGTCGTCCTCGCGTGTGGGTACGTCTCCCTCTCAATTTCAAATGAAATTGAGAACTTTGATTATCAATTATTGCCGAATCCGTTGATACAAGGTTATGATACAAAGACAGAATTCTAAACTCTGAGAACCTCTTCTTGTATAAACCTTCACTTGATCTGAGCACGATCAAGATTTTCCTGCACAAAGTTGCAAACAATTCACCGGTTCCACGACCTGCTTGCGAAATCCCCCGATCTCCAAACGCAACGCTGCGGCTGAATATGTTCTGCAAATGTGACTCCCAAACCCTTAAGAACACTCCAGTTCTTGAAGGACAAACCAGTAGGTTTTTCCTAGAAACCCCCTTCAATCTTCGACTCAGCTAGATCCTCGATCGTTCCACTACAAACCACAACTAGATCCTTGATCGTACCACTGAACGTTATCTCGATGCTTCTTTAATCCAAAGAACAAGAATGGTTATGTGTAAATGTTCTTGAAGAAAAGTGATTGAGAAGATGAAGAAGATGAAGTCTCTTTCAGGTTTCTAATTGCTCACAAACAATTGCTCCAACACTGCTATTGATCTGTGTTCAATTGTTTTCCCTCAATGAATTCGTTATATGCACTGCTGTTGTAACCTGTCTTTTATATGCTGCAAAACAGTTGCTGTTATAACATAAAACAGTCTTTTGTATTGATGCATAAGGGTGTGTATCGATACATACTGAAAGTAATGTGAATTTTGGTGAAGTTGATTATTCATGTATCGATGCAAAGGTCGTGTGTATCGATGCAAGTACTTATTACACTAGTATGTATCGATGCCTGGTGCGTATGTATTGATACACAGGCTGTTTCAATTTGTCATGTATCGATGCAGGGATCGTGTGTATCGATGCATAGAGTATTTTGTCTTCCATGTATTGATGCATGACTCGTATGCATCGATGCATACTGAACAGAAAGGTTTTATGATTTATCTCATGCTGTATGTATCGATGCAGAGGCTTTATGTATCGATGCTTACTGACATGAAATGCATTTTAATTGTTATTTAAAGGGGAATATCAATGTAGGTTTGTATGTACAGTTATGCAACAATATAGTGGGATGAAAAACATAATAAAACACACATGTATCATGTAATGCAATGCACAACCAACATTTGGATGATGATCACACAATTTGCTATCATTAAAAATTAATTCAAGGTAAGGAATTTTCTCACAAAAACTGGATATAACCCTAGCTCGGGAAAAGCTTCTGGAATTCATAACCCATGCTTCAGATATGCACAAAAAGGGCTAGCATACACCTTGTTCGGACGGGGTGATAGTACTGGGGTTGCGGCTAAGAGAGAACTATTTTTTCTGTATTGCATGGCTCACAATGAGCAAATCAATGCAGCGGCTTTCGCCGCCAATCATCTGAAACAGGTTGGCCATGCAACTACTGGGGATATTTCTGTAGGTGGTATGATCACGCAGATTACGGGCCACTTCGGGTATGATCAACTTCTGATGGAAGAGACTGCGGTAATGGGCAAGACTAAGATTGACATGCACACGCTAGTCAATCAACAAATGATTGCCATCCGGCCGACTCATTACGCTATGATGATTCACAATGTGGAAGTGCTCGCACTACCTGCACCTGGGTCCATTAGCATTGCCAATGCTGCTAATTGGTTGTACATAGGTTCAGCCCAAGCGGGAGGGGAAGATGCACAGTTTGACCATGACCTTTCAGGTGAGGACATGGAAGAAGATGAGAGGCAAGCTACCCACGGTATGCCACCCCCACATGATTCGAGCCTACATGGTGAAGGCTCCTCTTTTATGTCTCAAGACCAGTGGGGTTGGATCCAGACGGAGATGGGAACCCTCCGCACCGAGTAGACCAGACAAGGTGCGGAATTAGATAGACAGAGTGTGGAACTGTTCCGGCAAGGGGCAGTCATGGATGACATGCAGACCATGATGCAACGTCTGATGTTGCATTTCCCGCACGATCCCTCTCCTCCTCCTCAATAGTGATCACTGTAAGTCCCCTTCGTGTTTGAATTTAAACATTGAGGTCAATGTTTAGTTCAAGTGTGGGGGGGGGGGGGGGGGGTTTCTCCTTTCATGTTTTTATTTTCTTTCAATTTGTTTTGTTCTTGTTATGTTATCATTATATTAGTATGTTTGTTTGTTTTGTTTGTTTTCTGTTCTTTTGGACCTACTGTCTGTACAGAGTGATGAGAAACGGTTGGACGAGCCCGGGATCAATGATAGTGGATGAATGACACCCCTCAAACTTAGGCTGATAAGGCACCCCGGAAGTTGATGCAACCTTGAGAAAAGAAGTCGGACACAATTTGGGGACACCGGACCAAGAAAGCGGTATGGAAAGACCAAGTCAGAAAAGAACCACATAACACGAGGAGACTTCAGAGCTTGCAAGCTAACCAACATGGTGAGATCACAAAAATCCAAACACGAAATATCAACATGAGAGTTCAGCCAGGTATGACTTCATCACTCTGATTTTGCGTATGTCCTGTTGACACGTCACAACATGACAACACACACTGAGGCAAGTTGTTTGTTTATCCAGGGCCTTTCTAGCCATCCCTATATGTATGTTTCCCTTCGTAAACCCCGTTGAGCCTTAGCCATTTTATTCATCGTAAACCTCATGTTAACGGTTAAGAATTATTCATCATAAACCCCCTGTTAACTTTTAATCATTCATTTCCTTTTGTGTCATAACTCGGTATGATTGTGTGAATTGCAAGATGTGCAATAAAACTAAGTTTGGGGTGGAAATCTTGAAAGAGAAGGCAAGTGCATAATATGAGATCATACAAAAAGGAAAAATAGTATGTATTTTCTTTAAAAGAAAAAAAAAGAAAAAAAAAGAAAAAAAAAGAAAAGAAAAACAAAAGAGAAAAATGCGCTTGCCGAGACCTAAGACTCTAACAGATATAAAATGCTCGGAAAATTTGAGTAGAAAAAGAGTCAAAAGAGTGAAACTAACCCCCAGAGTATACGTGATGCACGAGAAAAAAGAGAAAGAAAAATAACACAACATGACTACCGAGTTCAAAACCCTTTGTTATCCAATTTTTTTGTTTATCCCACCGTACCCAAGCCCCGTTACAACCTAAAAAGACCTCAAAAAGTGTGTGGAATCTGTTGTGGTAGTGACATTAGAATGTATTCAAAGTTAAGAGTTTGGTATTGCATACTGTGCTGTGAGTGTACACACCTAACCCTGAGAGATATTGTGAGTGTGTGAAAAGCTTGCAGGTGAAGAGGTTTCTGATGTGGAAATGTGGTAAACTGTCTGAATCGGAGAGACCTGAAACTCGATTGGAAAGGAAGAACACAAATGGTGAAAGACTAGGTTGCATTGTGGAAAATGAAGTCGGGGGTGACCTTTGTTTGGACTAAATACATCACTTGAGGACAAGCAATGAGACAAGTTTGGGGGACTGATCGGTCACCATTTCCATTGAATTCCCGCCGTTAATCCGACATATTTTCATCACTTTGGTAAGATTTATGTTTATTTTTAGTTGTTTTGGAGTCATTTATCATGTTTTGTTGGTTTGGTATCGCATTGCATTCGATTACAAGCTTATGTCAAAAAGATCTCGTTTATGCTTCGTTTGGTAGTGTCATTGTTACAGGCCATTGCACAGGTTTAAAAGCAAGAATGGTGAAGTTATGGACACTCTGAAAGGCAAAAATATGAAGAAACAGCAGGTCAACACGGGCACCCGTGTGCCACAACACTGGCCGTGTTGTTGATCAGGCAGAGCAGAATGGGAGCAGAAAAACAGAGATCAACACGGGCACCTGTGTGCCACCACACGGCCGTGTTGATTAAAACAGTGCATTAACACGGGCACCCGTGTGGAGGAACAGGGCACGTGTTGTTGCCACTGTAGCTTGTGCTGAAAATAATTAATTATGAAGAACAACACGGCCACCCGTGTGCCACCACACGGCCGTGTTGATTGGACGCAGCTTGGAAAACCTATTTTTTGCTTTGTGAACCGATTCTGCTCATTAAGGGTAGTTTGGACCTTTTTCTTGGAGGAGATTCATCTGAAGCTATAAGAAGGCTTGGAAGAGAAAGAAGAAGGCACCTTTTGACAGACGAAAGAAAACATTACATTGGAGAAGATAGCGAATACGAAGGATTCGAAGACGGCGAGATTCAAGGGCATCAACCATTGAAGATCAAACTGTTGGAGAATTGCCATCCAAGGCGCAGCGGAATTTAAAAATTTCTCCATTTAGTGATCCTTACGAATGGGCATGATCAATGATAGAATCGTTACCTCTTGTGGCGATTCAAACCTTTGGTGCAGATCTCTGATAATGATCAAAACCTTTGATACAAATCCACGGGGCGATCACGAACGTTGAACGATGACAACGTCTTTACTCAGTCCACACGAACGGATTCCTTCAATCGCAGTGCTAGCTGTTATGAATGAAGGCTTTGAGTGAGAGAAAAAGGGAAACAAAATTCCAAGTCTCTACTTGAATTTCTGTCTGAGTGGATTGGAGTTTTAATGCTTCTACCCAAGGGGTTCTATTTATAGAACCACTTGTGTGGGCTTCAAGCTAAAAAGCCCACTTAAGTGTATTTTGCCCATATCTCATAATATGCCAAAATCACTTAAGTATTTGGTACCTTACCATATTTCGTTTCCACTTAAGTGCACCGTACCTTACGATGTTCCTTAATTATTCTATCTCTCATCAATCCGTCCTTTGTGTGTGACCCTATAGGTTTTCGCGACGTTGGCAATTATATTAAATCACGCATTTAACATAATAAACAGTGAGCGGTATCTAGCAACACATCACTGCTACCCAAGTCACGAAAATGTCATGTGATTTGACAAAACCTCCTGTGATAATAATTATGTGTATAATTACCCCTTTGCCCTTATGTCTATATTGAACACAAGGTATAGACCGTGTCACCCTTGTCCAGTTCAATATTGGGCCCATAGACATTTATCCTGTTACGCAGGATTGGCAAATTCCATCTAGGACACTCATGTCCCTCAGCATGCTTCGTGGAGTACCCATCAACTGTCTTTATGGTTATCCAGTTACGGACAACGTTGGATCAGCAATAAAGCACTTGACTCTACATCTAGGATCCATAGTGGTTTCAGGTCGAAGAGTGGTATACACTATTATCACCATGAGAATAACTTATGACACTTTGCATAACTTTCTATATAGTATTCTCATAGCGGGTCAATCCGGTATAAATATTACTCCTAATATTCATACCTATGTTTAAGACTTGATAACTCTTTATCCATGATCCATGAGATGTGATCATCAGTCTACAAACATAATAGTCTTAATGCTTTAATGTTATCCCACTTCACATTAAAGCTCGACTACGGATACTTTAAGAATAGTGCCCTTATATTTAATGTGTTCTCATGATTAAGTCACACTTAATACATTAAATGGACTATCTATTCTAGGGACTTCATTAATCAACCATAATAAAGAAAATGCCTTTTATTATTAATAAATAATTCGATACAAGTACCAAAAGTATTGGCCTCTAGGGCTTATACCAACACAAACTCTCCTGATTCTTTGTAATGTCTAATCTTTACATTATGAGTTCTTTAAGTACTATGAGAGGCTAAACCCCCTGATGCTAGGGGGGTGGTCCTGATGTTATCGCATGTTATGAATTTGAACAAATGATTTCTTGATTACTATGTTAGGTATTTCAATTCAATTGTGTGATGTTATTATGCGTTTGTATCAGACAAATACAAATTGATCTATGACTTTCAATAACAGGATTGTGATTGTTAGGGTTTTCACACAATTGGGTTTATGAATGCATCATCTAGGACTAGTAACTTTCGTAAATCACCGTAAACCTTGATATTTTGTATGATTAAAACCAATGATTAATTGAATGGACATTTGAGTAAGAATTGGTAGTTTAATAGTTTCTTCCTTAAGGACTTAAGTAAGAACATTCTGAGGTTAGGTGATTGAATATTTCATATGTATTAAGGAAATCTTGACTGAATTCATAACTGGGTAACTCAACCACTCACCCTAGCATCTTTTATCTTAATCAATTATTTTTACTATTTTCGTGTTTACTATTTCAAAACAACCAAACCAGTATCTTTTGTTCTGATAGAATCAAATTAAAATAAGTATTTCCTACGCAATCCTTGAGATCGATACTTGGAAATAAAACTCCTTATTACTACATCGGTAAAAAAATAGTACACTTGCTATTTTTCCGATCAGGGACACCCCGGAAAAATACCGTTTTGGATCAGGTAACTCTTAATACACGGTAAAGAAGTAGACAACTGGTTTACATCCATGATCAAGTTCAAACTCTCACTCTCTTCCGACATATTAACGCTAGGTCCGCCGTGAGCTGGCATCGGATTTTGAATAACATTAGGCCCATTGTCCGGGGTGAACTGAATGGCCTTGGAATCCAATAATTCTTGCACTTTATATTTAAGGGCCCAACAATTCTCCACACCGTGGCCTATACCACCATAGTGAAATTCACAACGAGCATTAGGATTATAACCTGCAGGGAGCCTCTCAGGAGGAGGTGGCATGCCCCTTAAATTAACCAACTTCAATTGTAATAGATGCTGAAGTACTTGAGAATAAATCATCGGGAGTGGGTCAAACACTTTCTCGATCCTGGGTTGTCTTGGTTGATTGTAATTGCGACGAGGAGCGGTTTGCTGTTGTGGTTGTTATTGGTACTGTGGTTGTTGTTACCGAGGAGTTGCGGTAACTGGAATGTCCATGACATTCACCTGTTGTTATTGACGTGGATGGTGATGTTGATGTTGATAATGCTGTTGATGTTGATAGTGTTGTTGATGTTGATAGTGTTGTTGATGTTATGGTTGGTATTGTTGTCTACCTCTGCCTCTCTGAATATAAGAAACGCTTGATTCACCCTCTTTATTCTTAGGATAACCATTGAACGACTTCTTACTAACTCCACTTGTAGAACTCCCAGTAGTGGCTGACTGTATTTTACCCATCTTGAGACCAAATTCAATTCTCTCTCCAACCATTACAAACTCAGAAAAACCAGTAGAAGTACTACCCACCATTCTGTCATAATAAGGACCTTGTAAGGCACCCATGAACATGTCAACCAGTTCTCTCTCCATCAATGGAGGTTGAACTCTAGCAGCCATTTCACGCCATTTCTGAGCGTATTCCTTGAATGACTCATTTGGTCCCTGAGTTAGACTTAGTAATTGGGTCCTATTTGGTGCCATGTCAATGTTGTTTGGTAGTGCTTCACAAATGCTTCCACCAAGTCCCTTCAGTTTCTAATATACGTCCTTTCCAGATCCATATACCATTCCAAGGATGCCCCAGCTAGGCTATCCTGGAAGAAATGCATTAACAACCTCTCATCTTCAGAATAAGCAGACATCTTGCGATAATAAGCTCTGACATGTGTCTTTGGACAAGTTATACCAGTATATTTGTCGAATACAGGAACTTTGAACTTAGGTGGAACCCTTACCCTTGGCACCAGTCCCAGGTCAGTAACGTCCATCCCTAAAACACCTTGTCCTTCTACGACCTTCAACCTTTCTTCCAACAGACGGTATTTCCTATCATCAGCATGAACACTTATGTCACTGTTATGCATTGAATACATATCTTCGTTACGATCCATTTCCAAATCTTGCAATTGAGGGCTTCCTTTTACCTTGGGATGTCCCTGCATGTCCCCAACAATGAGATGTGGTTCCCCATGATTGTACAATAGTGGTGGAGGCGGTGGAAAATTTCCATGTAGACCCTGGTTACTAGCATGATAACCATTAGCATGTTGATCATTAAAATTCAGCCCAACAAAATTCATAGCAATATTGGGACGAGGCTTCCCCACAAAAACATCTTCGAATATCAACTCAGGTTTTTAATTCTCAACACGAGGTCTCTCTACAAGAGCCCTCAATTCTTCCTAATTTCGAGTCACATTGGTAATGGCCTCCACGAACTATGCCATCCCTGTATCCATTTGGTTCCTCATCTCTTCAATGTTAGCCTGAATTTGATCCATCTAACGTCTCTGGTTATTTCTTGTGGTGCAACAATGAATGAATGGATTTGCAATCTCTGCTAAGAAGAGCAGAGTCAATAAGAGAAGTCCGACCAGAAAACCTGTTATGAATGGAGTATGAATGCATGAATGAACAATGCATGTAATGACATGTTTATGTATTTCCAGGGTCTTAAAATTTTGATTCAAGTTATATAAGCGAAAAGAAATAATATATAGACAATGATCACTTGGAAAGACTGAACATCTTCTTCATTAACAAACCAGAGTAACATAAATAGTTCTTACAAGAGGAATAAGTAGATAATCAAAGTGATAATGCAAATCACAAAAATCCCATCAACAATCCTGATGGTGATCGATACGTGGAAACAAAGAAGGCAAATCAATCTTTCCAATCCACATAGGTAAGAGGTCCTCCACTCTTGAGACACTTCAAGCTCCATGCTTTGGACTCTTCAAACAACTTCTTTGTTTCTTTCTGATTGCGTTTTTGGACAAGGTTTTGGATAACTGTAGCGGTAAATTCATGACCATTAAGCTATAAATAAACTTAACGTCAATAAAACCAGAGTCGACACCGTGCTTTCCACCATGCATCCAAGTCAACTTAATGTACTTGTGGTAATGCAAAGCAATGGTCCAGATTATGACATCCAAAGATGATTAGATGGCCAGGAGATGTTCCAACACACCACCGGAGCTAGGGCTCCAGTCATCTTTTCTGGTGACCTCCATCGGACTGGTCCAATTTTATTTCAAGGAAAATGACAAACGAGGACACTATTTCAAAGAGAAAATGCCCAGGATCACGAATCTGGACTCAATTTTCTCCAATTCCAAGTATATAAAAAGATACAGGGATTTGAATTTCGAGGATCATGAACTGAGTTGCTTCGATTTGAGCTTAAAGCAACTCAATCTTCTTGCCTACATTGGTAGGACTTTAGCCAACCAAAAATCACAAAGAATGGTGAAAAATTGAGAGAGAATCGAAGATATGAAGTTTCTAAAAAATCACCTTCAAGTTGATTCAAATTCACTTGATCTTGATCTGGATTTGCTTGCTTTCTCTTTCTCTTGCTTGCAGAAACCAATTGAGATGAGAAGGGAAGTGAATTTCTAGAGTTTGAACTTCTAAACAGAAGATGAAGTTCAAGCTCTGTTAGTACCTTAGGTTTGGCATTAATTTTGTAAAACAAATAATGTAATCACCTCTGTTGTTTTAATATGTTGGGTTGAAGAAGTTCAACATCTGGACCAACATGTCATGTAAGATGTCACGACATCGGGACTGTGACATCTCACTTGTGTATCAAACTGAATCAGTTAATTCTGGTTTGGTTTGTGATTAATTAGGAGATCTGGTGAATATCCTATCTCCTATGTGAAGATCTTGAAGATTCAATCAGAAGATTTGGTAAATATATTTGGTGAATATACAGTTCCCAAATATGGAGATCTTTTAGGAAATAAAAGATTGAAGACCATGATTGTAGCAGAAGAATTTTGCCAGCTCTGTAACAGCAAAGGAAAGATTTGCTGCGATTTCTGAAGGCCCAAATCCAGTTGGGTGATTAGGTTATAAATAGTAGATTGTAACCTAGGATTTGTAAGCCTCAAACAATGTAAAAATTAGGGGTATGTGTGAGGTAAACCTCCCAACCTGTAGGAAGGTTACCATGTGTTTCTCAGTGCTTGAAAGCATGAGATTTTTTGTAACTCAAAGCCTGTAGGCAAGAGTGGTTATGTTCTTGAACGAAGCTGTGAAGCATGTTCAAGGTGTCTAAGCATTACATGGTAATTGTAGTGATAGGAATGGAAACTGGAGGTTTCTATCTAGGAGTTCCTAGGTATAGATTGCATTGGGTAGAGATTAAGTGAGGAGTTGTAAACGGGGGAGTTTAACTCTGAATTAATACTGCTAATAGTGGATCTTCTTCCTGGCTTGGTATGCCCCCAGAGTAGGTAATGTTGTACCGAACTGGGTTAACAATTACCGGTGTTTTTACCTTCTGCACACTATATTTTGTCTGTTATAACTCAGTCCGTTTCCAGTCTGTTTCATGGAGAAAATAACAGACTTGACACATAGCCTGCAGTCTGATTGCAAAACAGAATGTTATCACATTCGTTATTGACTGCTGTTACTGATAGACTGGTTGGTCTATTACAGTTCAACCAGCTGTAATGTTGGAACAGATGATGTTCAAATCAATGTTGAGACATCAAGCTGATAACTGGGCAGGATAAATAAACTAAAGGGCTATGTTTGATCTCTACTGTGTCTTTGTACTAGATGGACGAAACTGGATCTTCTTCTGTCCATGGTGGTAGATTAGCAGATGTCGTGACATCTGGGACTGTGTGCATATGAGTACTGGGTTTTAATTGTTATAACTGTCTTGCTGTATTAGTAACAATGTTGGATCAGATGTCATGACTTCGTGTAGAACATCTGAACTCTGACTATACCAGAATTTCAATTGGTATCAGAGCAGGCATCCTGTTCTGTTTCTGGATGAGATCCATGGGTGATATCTTCTGGTATCTTGCAAGGAGTTATGTCAGTACTATTGAAGGTTCTGTGATTCCCCTGAATGGTCCCTTGAAGTAGGTGGTTGGACTATTCATGACAGGAACTGTGTGTACCTGTCTCTGGAGGTTGGCAATTGGCCTTTGTGTGGAACAGCTGTGCTAGTATTTAATCATACTCAATCTTGGTATGATCTTGGAGGCTGATCTGGAGAAGTGTGTGTTCATAGGTTGAGTTGTATTATGATTTCCGATGCATAATACCTGGCAACACTCAAACTCTGATGTAGTTTCCCCTCACGTGGATGAAAGGCTGCTATATTCAAGATTTCATCAGAATCTACTGAAGATGTCAAAGATACTTGAGTCTCCTCAAGTCCACTCATCATGACGTTCTCACTTCAGAATTGTAAGAATCACCTGATCACTGATTCTTTTACTCTCTTGGGTAGTCTATATGAAGACCTTGAAGACTTTCAATGAGGGTTTGTTCCAAGGAGATGGAACTAATGTTCTATGCGATGTTAGAACATGTTGTTCAACAAGTATGCAACTACTGGTTGAAGAGCAGATGGTTTTAGGTGTCAAACAAAGGGATACTTGTGTTTGGAACCTACTCCTGACCTGGAAGAGGAGACATCTGTGGGTGCTAAGTTGACAAGGGTAGGGTCAACTGTTTGTGTGCTCAAGAAGGTCACTTTTATAAGCCTGATCTCTAGAAGTGGAGCTGGTTGAGATGTGACATTGAGAAATCTCCTGCTGATTGTCTTATTCTTGTAGATTGATCAGGGTTGGAGAGTTGTTCTCTGAAGTACTATGACAAGTCCCCTGGATGTTAGAAGTCAATAATGGGGTAACCTGATTGCTATTGGGACCATGAATCTTGTTATTCAAACACCACGCTCAGAAGTGGTTGTTCTTTCAAGGAGTGAGAATATGAAGATTCAGAGATTGGTTGAGGTAGTATGCTCTGGCAATGCATAGCTACTATTGAAGGGTGTTGTTTTCTTTCACCGGTACTTATGGTCAGCTGGAGTCTGATTGGTGTGATTGGAGTATGTATAGGTATAACTCTTAGAGTTAATTGCCACCGATAGGGGTGATGTATGTCATGTTGAGACATTTGTGTACAATGCATGGATATTGGTGTGAAGTTTCCATGATTGTTAATTCGAGGGGGAGTTTTGGTTAACCTCCTCACGTTTGGTCAGCCTAGGGTCTGGTTGGCTGTTGACCTGTGTCACATGGGTTCTGGTTGTTGTGTGACACATCTGCAAGGTAGGATTCATCCCTCTCATTCCTAAGGGTGAATCTAATCTGGGAAGATTCTCAAAACTGTTGAGGTGCTTGCAAGCAAAAGATGTTGACATTAGAAGAGTATTTTCAAAGTATTCTTATGGTGGAAGTATCTAAAAGGAATATGGGGAAAGGATTGAAGATCAGTGTCTACTTGTGCAAAGTACAAGTACTTAATTGATTATCCTTGGAACTCAAGACAAATGATGTTTTTAAAAGATGTTGGAACATCTCATCTTCAAGTTCCTGTGTAGAATCACAGGAAGGATAGTACATTGGTTTATGATCTATCACTTTGGTGGCAGCAAAAGCATATGATCTCTGAAAAGGTTTCCTGGCAAGAAACATGTTCAGCCTTGGTGTGTACAAGAAGAAGAAAACATCATAGTCCTGATGGTGGTTACTTGGATCAGTGTACTTCTGATCTAGGTAAGGAAGTGCATTAGCTAATGCACACTATGAAGTCAAGAACAAGTGGCAGCAGTCTTGTTAATACCTTGGGATTGGCATTAATTTTGTAAAACAAATAATGTAATCATCTCTGTTGTTTTAATATGTTGGGTTGAAAAAGTTCAACATCTGGACCAACATGTCATGTACGATGTCACGACATCATGCCTGTGACATCGCACATGTGTAGAAAACTGAATTAATTAATTCAGTATATATCCTGGGATTAGTGAGGATATTTGGTGAATATCCTAACTCCCATGTGGAGGTCTTAAAGACTCAATCAGAATATATATAGGCTCAAAATAAGGAGATATATATGGAGAGATTTTAGGATTGAAGACCTTTTTTGTAGCAGAAATTTTCTGTTGTATTTGTAACAGCAAAGAACAAGTTTGCTGCGATTTCTGAAGGCCCAAATCCAGTTGGGTGATTAGGTTATAAATAGCATATTGTAACCTAGTTTTTGTAAGCCTCTTAGAATGAAAAATTAGGGGTGTGTGTGAGGTAAACCTCCCAACTTGTGGGAAGGTTACCATGTGTTTCTCAGTGGTCAAAGCTGAGAGTATTTGTAACTCAAAGCCTGTAGGCAAGAGTGATTATGGTCTGGAATGAAGCTGTGAAGCAAGTTCAAGTTGTTTTAACATTACATTGTATTTGTAGTGATAGGAATGGAAACTGGAGGTTTCTATCTAGGAGTTCCTAGGTATAGATTGCATTGGGTAGGGATTAAGTGAAGAGTTGTAAACGGGGGAGTTTAACTCTGAATTAATACTGCTGATAGTGGATCTTCTTCCTGGCTTGGTAGCCCCCAGATGTAGGTCATGTTGGACCGAACTGGGTAAACAATTTTCTGTGTTTGTTTTCCTTCTGCATGTTATAATCCTGTCTGCCATAACTCAGGTTGTAATTCAGTCTGCTTATCAAGTTAATAACAGACCTGATACATAGCCTTCTGTTTGAATGTCAATAAGAATGTTTTGACATTCATCATTAACAACACATACTGAATAATAGGCATGTTGATCTCAGTTCAGTAGTTAGTTAAGTCTGGTCTTCAAGAGGATAACAGACCTGGCCAAAGGATCATAGTGAAACTGTCAAACTGGAAGTCTTGACAGTTGTACGTGTAGACTGATACTGAAGTAGAGACTAATTAGTCTTTCACAGTACAATAAAGTTAGCACAGTCTGTTTTCAGGAACATAACAGAATCAGCATGAGGTATATGTTCTGAATGTCAAACTAAATGTTGTGACATTCACACCTGACAGTTGATGCTAAATTGTAGGATAATTAGTTTTTCTGTTTCAGCATTTTTCTCAGGCTAATTTAAGGAATCCAACAGCTGAGCTAAAATCCAGGAAAATAACAACTAACCTACAATTAATGAACCTAACAAATAGCCTATTTGTCAGCTCCCTAATGTGTGGAAATTAGGTTACCTTGTTTGACTTTTAGTTTAGGAAACACGAGTACTAAGCCAGCAAATTGAAATACAGTAACAGGTGATGTGCAAATCAATATTGATATATCATGCTGATAACTGTCCAAACACAGCAGAAGTAAGTATGGTGTTTGATCTCTGCTGTGTCTTTGTACAAGAAGGACAGAACTAGGTGTTCTTCCATACTAAGGTAATACAGTAGCAGATGTCATGACTACTGTGAAAACGTGCTTGAGTATAGGGTTTTAATTGGTATAGCTGTCTTGCTGTATTAGTTACAATGTTGGATCAGATGTCATGACTTGGAGTAGAACATCTGAATTCTGACTACGCCAGAATTTCAATTGGTATCAGAGCAGGCATCCTGTCTGTTTCTGGATGAGATCCATGGGTGATACTTTATGGTATCTTGCAAGGAGTTATGTTAGCACTGATGCTGGAACCTATGAAAGGTTCTGTAATTTCCCTGAATGGTCCCTTGAAGTAGGTGGATGGACTGTTCATGACGGGAATGGTGTGTACCTGTCTCTGGAGGTTGGCAATTGGCCTGTGTGTGGGAAAGTTGTGCCAGTATTGAATCACATTCAAACTTGGTATGGTCTTGGAGGCTGATCTGGTGAAGTGTGTGTTCATAGGTTGAGTTGTATTATGATTTCCGCTGCATAATACCTGGCAAAACTCAAACTCTGATGTAGTTTCCCCTCATGTGGATGAAAGGCTGTTGTATTCAAGATTTCATCATAATCTATTGAAGATGTCAAAGATACTCGAGTCTCCTCAAGACCACTCATCATGACGCTCTCACTTCAGGATGGTAAGAATCAACTGATCACTGATTCTTTTACTCTTTTGGGTAATGTATATGAAGACCTTGAAGAATTTCAAGGAAAGTTTGTTCCAAGGAGGTGGAACTAATGTTTTATGTGATGTTAGAACATGTTGTTCAACACGTATGCAGCTACTGGTTGAAGAGCAGATGTTTTTAGGTGTCAGACAAAGGGAGACCTTGTTTGGAACCTACTCCTGACCTGGAAGAGGAGACATCTGTGTGTGCTAAGTTGACAAGGGTAGGGTCAACTGTGTGTATGCTCAAGAAGGTCACATGTAGAGGTCTGGTCTCTAGAAGTGGAGCTGGCTGAGATGTGACATTGTGCAATTTCCTGCTGCTTGTCCTACTCCTGTAGATTGATCAGGGCTGGATAGCTGTTCTCTGGAGTACTAGGGTGTGTTGGAAGACAAGTCCTCTGGATGTTAGAAGTCAATAATGGGGTAACCTGATTGCTATTTCATTTAAGAGGATTGGAACCATGAGTCTTGTTATTCAAACACCTCGCTCAGAAGTGGCAGTTCTTTCAAGGAGTGAGAATATGAAGATTCAGAGGGTGGTTGAGGTAGTATGCTCTGGAAATGCATATCTACTATTGACTGGTGTTGTTTGTCTCACTAGTACTTATAGTCAGCTGGATTTTGATTGGTGTGATTGGAGTATGCATAGGTATAACTCATAGAGTTAGTTGCCACTGGTAGGGATAGTGTATGTCATGTTGAGACACTTGTGTATAATGCATGGATATTGGTGTGGAGTTTCCATGATTGGTAATTTGAGGGGGAGTTTTGGTTAACCTCCTCACAGCTAGTCAGCCTAGGGTCTGGTTGGCTGTTGACCTGTGTCACATGGGTTCTGGTTGTTGTGTGTCACATCTGCAAGGAAGGATTCATCTCTCTCATTCCTAAGGGTGAATCTAATCTGGAAAGATTCTCAAATCTGTTGAGGTGCTTGCAAGCAGAAAATGCTGACACAAGAAGAGTATTTTCAAAATATTCTTTTGATGGAAGTATCTGAAAGGATAATTGGGAAGGGATTTAAGATCAATGTCCACTTGTGCCAAGTACAAGTATTTAATTGATTATCCTTGGAGCTCAAGATAACTGATGTTCTTAAAGATGTTGGAACATCTCTTCTTCAAGACCCTGTGCAGAACCATAGGAAGGATAGCACATTGGTTTATGGTCTATCTCTTTGGTGGCAGCAAAAGCATATGATCTCTGAAAAGGTTTCCTGGCAAGAAACATGTTCAGCCTTGGTGTGTACAAGAAGAAGAAGACATCATAGTCTTGATGGTGGTTACTTGGATCAGTTTATTTCTGATCTAAGTAAGGAGGTGCATTAGCTAATGCACACTGTGGAGTTAAGAACAAGTGGCAGCATTCTTGACATCATGGAAACAGCCTTGCTTTAGGAAGTGGAATCCTTGGTATAGCTGAAGGGTTAGTTTCTAACTGGTCCTTCTGAAGACTCATGCATCAGAGTGTCTGATGTCTTTGGAGAAGAAGCAGGGATTCATCAAGGTGTGAGCTTGGATGACTTAACTGCAAACCTGCAGGATGGAGGTTGTTTACTCAAACTTGGTTCCACAATCAAGTCTATGAGAGCATTGAACTCTTGTTCTATGAAGGGAGGAAGTTCTTTCAAGTGACAGAAGAAGGAGCTGAATTCAACAGCTAGATGTTAAAGCACAATGTTGTGACATTTGGTTCAACATCAGAATCTTAGTTGGTGAAGTGGCACATCAACTTAAGATAGAAGGATCTACAGAGGTGTAGATTGGGTACTTCAAAAGGATCGTTCTCATTGCAGTACTTTGAAGTTGTTGGATGGAGAAGATGTTACATGTCTTAGAGAATCTAAGTTTTGTTTAACATGCAGCTTGAAGTTCAAGTCTCACTTGGAAGGTCAGAATATCTTTGGGAGAAGTCTGATAAACTTATATGAGGATTCATGAAGGAGGTAATCAACCAGTGACATTTGGTCTATCTCAGAAGTGAGTTCGAAGGATCAAGATAATCAACATATGGCAGCTGATTATTCTTGAGGAAAGTCTGAGACAAATTACTTTTGAGCAGAAAAGTAGTAAGTTGAAGACAAAAGGAGATGTTTTTCTATTCATCTCTTGGAGCTTGTGGTAGGAGTTCTAAGCTATCTATGGAAGATTATCTCTTGTAATGGGATGAGAATGTATATGTCCCAATTTGTGTCTGGTTCTTTTGGATTAAGCTGGTGACTCAGTGATATCTGAAGATTATCAGATGGTGTTCCTTGTTATGTTGTGAGGATGTCCTAACCAATGTTAGAACATTTTGTGAAGTGGTTTTCTGTTCTGGATAGAAGAGAGATTGACACAGAGTGTGGATGTGTTCAGCCAAGAGGGTTGAACAGAGGGTGTGCTCTTGAAGACATGAAGATGCGTCTTATGTTTTCCATTCATCAAGTGGTCTGGGTTCTCTTTGAATCAGGAAGTATGTGAAGGTCCAACCTTGGGGTGTTGGATATGGTCATGTGTGATCTCCAAGTTTCAAGAGGAGAGTTGGTTGTTCATGACAGGGGGAGTTCTGTCTTTGTGTTGCATGTAACCATCAAGATTGTGGTCTATGTGTTCTCAGATAACTGGGTATGGCACCTTGTTAGTTATCAGGATGAGGTGGTGTATGTCAAGGCTGAGTGAGCAAAAGAATGTCTGACCGGATGTCATGACATTGCCTTGGACAATGCTGTTATTTCCTTCTGAACATTAAAGTCATGAGGAATTATGGATGTGGTGTGTCTAATTATGATAAATTAGAATAAGCCCGATTGTTACAGTTGTGTGGTACAGGGGGAGTAACCATCTACTGGTGTTTGTGATTTTGGCTTTAGTGGTGCCAGATGTCAAGTTTCTACTGGAGGTACGAAAGTGGTCTTAGGAAATGTTGAGAGGAAGAATACTTGAAGAATGCAGGAAAAAGCCATGTTGAATGTTAAGACATCACGTGCAACGTGACTGACTGCATATAGGGAATAGTCTCCATGCACTGGAACTGCTGTTTTGGAAAGGAAACAGTCAAGAGCTATAAAAGGTATTCAAAGATAGTCTGAGATTTTGTTGGTGATTATCTGACTGTTTCTTAGCAAATATTAATGAATCTTGACCAAGCATTTATTCCTACCGTTAATTCCTAAGCACGGGCTGGACTATTTAAAGGATGTAATAGCCCTCCTCTTCTCACAAGAGATACATTCCATTCCCTCTAAACCATGGGGTATGTCAAGGTATGGGCAAACTGCGCTTGGATCTGGTTTTGTGAAGGGTTCATTTGTAAATGTTTAGCTAAAAAGGGGGAGAGAAATAGGGTCCTGAGAATGTACCAGAAGCAAGCAAACTGTGATAGCAAACAGAAGTTGGCGTCAGGCACAAAAGCCACCAACTAGGTATATCACTTGTGTCTTGTGATCTGAGTTAAGAAGACAGTTGTGTCTTGTGATCTGAGTTACATTGTCTATGTACTCAGCATTACATATTCTTCAGGAAGCCCTCCTGCTGAGGGGAAGGGCTGTGATGCAACTGCGCCATGTACCTCTACTTCCTCATGTACACCAACTTTGGTGTTTGTGGTGGTGGAGATAATGACAGAGGCTTATTTGTTTTAGCTAAAATTTGCCAAAGGGGGAGATTGTTAATACCTTGGGATTGGCATTAATTTTGTAAAACAAATAATGTAATCATCTCTGTTGTTTTAATATGTTGGGTTGAAAAAGTTCAACATCTGGACCAACATGTCATGTACGATGTCACGACATCATGCCTGTGACATCGCACATGTGTAGAAAACTGAATTAATTAATTCAGTATATATCCTGGGATTAGTGAGGATATTTGGTGAATATCCTAACTCCCATGTGGAGGTCTTAAAGACTAAATCAGAATATATATAGGCTCAAAATAAGGAGATATATATGGAGAGATTTTAGGATTGAAGACCTTTTTTGTAGCAGAAATTTTCTGCTGTATTTGTAACAGCAAAGAACAAGTTTGCTGCGATTTCTGAAGGCCCAAATCCAGTTGGGTGATTAGGTTATAAATAGCATATTGTAACCTAGTTTTTTTAAGCCTCTTAGAATGAAAAATTAGGGGTGTGTGTGAGGTAAACCCCCCAACTTGTGGGAAGGTTACCATGTGTTTCTCAGTGGTCAAAGCTGAGAGTATTTGTAACTCAAAGCCTGTAGGCAAGAGTGATTATGGTCTGGAATGAAGCTGTGAAGCAAGTTCAAGTTGTTTTAACATTACATTGTATTTGTAGTGATAGGAACGGAAACTGGAGGTTTCTATCTAGGAGTTCCTAGGTATAGATTGCATTGGGTAGGGATTAAGTGAAGAGTTGTAAACGGGGGAGTTTAACTCTGAATTAATACTGCTGATAGTGGATCTTCTTCCTGGCTTGGTAGCCCCCAGATGTAGGTCATGTTGGACCGAACTGGGTAAACAATTTTCTGTGTTTGTTTTCCTTCTGCATGTTATAATCCTGTCTGCCATAACTCAGGTTGTAATTCAGTCTGCTTATCAAGTTAATAACAGACCTGATACATAGCCTTTTGTTTGAATGTCAATCAGAATGTTTTGACATTCATCATTAACAACACATACTGAATAATAGGCATGTTGATCTCAGTTCAGTAGTTAGTTAAGTCTGGTCTTCAAGAGGATAACAGACCTGGCCAAAGGATCATAGTGAAACTGTCAAACTGGAAGTCTTGACAGTTGTACGTGTAGACTGATACTGAAGTAGAGACTGATTAGTCTTTCACAGTACAGTAAAGTTAGCACAGTCTGTTTTCAGGAACATAACAGAATCAGCATGAGGTATATGTTTTGAATGTCAAACTAAATGTTGTGACATTCACACCTGACAGTTGGTGCTAAATTGTAGGATAATTAGTTTTTCTGTTTCAGCATTTTTCTCAGGCTAATTTAAGGAATCCAACAGCTGAGCTAAAATCCAGGAAAATAACAACTAACCTACAATTAATGAACCTAACAAATAGCCTATTTGTCAGCTCCCTAATGTGTGGAAATTAGGTTACCTTGTTTGACTTTTAGTTTAGGAAACACGAGTACTAAGCCAGCAAATTGAAATATAGTAACAGGTGATGTGCAAATCAATATTGATATATCATGCTGATAACTGTCCAAACACAACAGAAGTAAGTATGGTGTTTGATCTCTGTTGTGTCTTTGTACAAGAAGGACAGAACTAGGTGTTCTTCCATACTAAGGTAATACAGTAGCAGATATCGTGACTACTGCGAAAGCGTGCTTGAGTACAGGGTTTTAATTGGTATAACTGTCTTGCTGTATTAGTTACAATGTTGGATCAGATGTCATGACTTGGAGTAGAACATCTGAATTCTGACTACGCCAGAATTTCAAGTCTTGATATCATGGAAACATCTTTGCTTTAGGAAGTGGACTCCTTGGTATAGCTGAAGGGATAGTTTCTAACTAGTCATTCTGAAGACTCATGCATCAGAGTGTCTGATGTCTTTGGAGAAGAAGCAGGGATTCATCAAGGTGTGAGCTTGGATGACTTAACTGCAAACCTGCAGGATGGAGGATGTTTACTCAAACTTGGTTCCACAATCAAGTCTATGAGAACATTGAACTCTTGTTCTGAGAAGGGAGGAAGTTCTTTCAAGTGGCAGAAGAAGGAGCCGAATTCAACAGCTAGATGTCAAAACACAAGGTTATGACATTTGGTTCAACATCATAATCTTAGTTGGTGAAGTGGCACATCAACTTGAGATAGAAGGGTCTACAGGGTTGTATATTGGATACTTCAAAAAGCTTGAAGTTCAAGTCTCACTTGGAAGGTCAGAATATCTTTGGGAGAAGTCTGAGAAACGTGGAGAGGTCAAAGAATGGCATTTGACTTTTTCATATGAGGATTCATGAGTGAGATAATCAACCAGTGGCATTTGGTCTATCTCAGAAGTGAGTTCGAAGAATCAAGATAATCTACATATGGCAACTGATTATTCTTGAGGATAGTCTGAGACAAGTTACTTTTGAGCAGAAAAGTAGGATGTTGAAGATAAAAGGAGGTGTTTTCTATTGGAGCCTGTGGAAGAAGTTTTGAGCTATCTATGGAAGACTATCTCTTGTAATGGGATGGAAACAAATATGTCCCAATTTGTGTTTGATTTCTTGTGGATCAAGCTTATGACTCAGTGATAGCTGAAGATTATCAGATGGTGTTATGTTGTGAAGGATGTCCTAACTCAAGTTAGAGCATGGTGTGAAGTAGCTCTCTGTTCTGGTTAGAGGAGAGATTGACACAGAGTATGGATGTGTTCAGCCAAGAGGGTTGAACAGAGGGTGTGCTCTTGAAGACATGAAGATGCGTCTTATGTTTTCCATTCATCAAGTGGTCTGGGTTCTCTTTTAATCAGGAAGCTAGTGAAGGTTCAACCTTGGGTGTTGGATATGTTCATGTGTGATCTCCATGTTTCAAGAGGAGAGTTGGTTGTTCATGACAGGGGGAGCTCTATCTTTGCACTGCAAGTAATCATCAAGCTTGTGGTCTATGTGTTCTCAGATAACAAGGTATGGAACCTTGTTAGTTAGTGGGATGATGTGGAGTGTGTCAAGGCTGAGTGAGAAGAAGAATGTCTGACCAGATGTCATGATATTTCCTTGGACAATATTTCCTTCTGAAACTTACAGTCATAAGGAAATAAGGAAGCAGATGCCAAAAGGACATTCTGGCTGGTACAGGTGCTGGAGTTACAGCAACTGGTATTTGACGAATGCACAGATTTAGGGGGAGGAGAAGTACCCGTGTGCATTGTGCATTTCTGTGTCTTACTAGTTGCATCCATAACTAGTAATTCTGTTGATTGTTGCACAGATTTAGGGGGAGGAGAAGTACCCTTGTGCATGTGTGTATTACTAGTAGCCATAGCTAGTAATTGTTTTGCTTCTGCTGCTGATTAAACTACTGTTATGTGGTTTAACTGCTGATAGTTTGCCTTGTGAACAAAAAGGGCAGATTGCTCACAAGATGTCATATGTGATGTCTTAACATAAGATATCCTATGTACATGTTGGAAGTTATATAAGGATATGTGGATGTGTGGTGCTAGTTGTCAAGCTACCATTGGAGGTGAGAAAGTGGATTTAGAAAACGGTGATAGGGAGAATATATGAAGAATGCAGACAAAAGCAGTGTCAAATGTTAAGATATAGCTTGTAACGTGTCTGACAGCATTTATGGAACAGTCTTGGAACTGCTGTTTCTGGAAACAGTCAAGAGCTGTAAAAGGTATTCAAAGATAGTCTGGGATATTGGTGGTGATTCTCTGACTGACTCTTAGCAAATATTTATGGATCTTGACCAAGCATTTACTCCTACCGTTAATTCCTAAGCATGGTCTGGCCTATTTAAAGGATGTATCAGCACTCCTCTTCTCACAAGAGCGACATTTTTTTCCCACTAAACAATGGGGTTTGTTAAGATCTGGGCATAATGCTCCTGGATCTGGTTTTGTGAAGGTGTCATTTATAAATGTTTAGATAAAAAGGGGGAGAGAAACATTGTCCTAAGGATGCACCAGAAGCAAGCAATATCTGGTAGCAAAGAGAAGATGGATTCAGACAAAAAAGTCACTAACTGGGTATATCAGTTGTGTCTTGTGATCTGAGTTAAGAAGACAGTTGTGTCTTGTGATCTGAGTTACATTATCTATGTACTCAGCATTACATATTCTTCAGGAAGCCCTACTGTTGAGGGGAAGGGTTGTGGTGGAGCTGATCCTTGTACATCTTCTTCCTCATGTACACCAACAGTGGTGGTGGCATTGGGACTGTCAAAAACAAAGAGGAAGTGCAGACCCACATTGGGATTATTTGTTTTAGCTAAAATTTGCCAAAGGGGGAGATTGTTAGTACCTTAGGCTTGGCATTAATTTTGTAAAACAAATAATGTAATCACCTCTGTTGTTTTAATATGTTGGATTGAAGAAGTTCAACATCTGGACCAACATGTCATGTAAGATGTCACGACATCGGGACTGTGACATCTCACATGTGTATCAAACTAAATCAGTTAATTCTGGTTTGGTTTGTGATTAATTAGGAGATCTGGTGAATATCCTATCTCCTATGTGAAGATCTTGAAGATTCAATCAGAAGATTTGGTAAATGTATTTGGTGAATATACAGTTCCCAAATATGGAGATCTTTTAGGAAATAAAAGATTGAAGACCATGATTGTAGCAGAAGAATTCTGCCAGCTCTGTAACAACAAAGGAAAGATTTGCTGCGATTTCTGAAGGCCCAAATCCAGTTGGGTGATTAGGTTATAAATAGTATATTGTAACCTAGGATTTGTAAGCCTCAAACAATGTAAAAATTAGGGGTATGTGTGAGGTAAACCTCCCAACCTGTGGGAAGGTTACCAGGTGTTTCTCAGTGCTTGAAAGCATGAGACTATTTGTAACTCAAAGCCTGTAGGCAAGAGTGGTTATGTTCTTGAACGAAGCTGTGAAGCATGTTCAAGGTGTCTAAGCATTACATGGTAATTGTAGTGATAGGAATGGAAACTGGAGGTTTCTATCTAGGAGTGCCTAGGTATAGATTGCATTGGGTAGGGATTAATGTCGCATCCGCGAAAAACAACAGGCGGGCTAAAACAAAACAACATAGAGCCGCCACCGTGCGTTATTTATCCCAAAAGAGGGAAAGGAAACGCTCGAAGTAAACCTGGGAAAAGCATGGTCTCGCGACCAAAGAGAATGGGATCGGGAGTCGGTTATGGGAAGGGAAGGTATTAGCACCCCTACGCATCCGTCGTACTCGACGGGATCCACGCTCAAAAGATAGGAAAAGGTTGCTAAAACAAACATCACACACACACTGAAGACAACACAGGTGGAGGAAGAGGGGAGAGGGCTCGCTAGGACATCGCATCATATTCCTACGTATCTCATCTGGAATGAGAATCAGAGCTATCGTAGTTCGGCTCACGCATGCCGAAACAAAACAAAACACAAAAAGGCAAACATGGAAACCGAATGCCAATCGCTGGACTTACATCAGACTCCGAACCAAACAAACCCACACTGGAAACCAAATGCCACTTGATGGACTTATATCAGACTCCAAGCACACAACAATAGGATACGGAATGCCAATAGCTGGGCTTACATCCATCTCCTAACACACACAAAAAGAAACAAGCAACAAGTTGCTAAGGAGTCTGGCACTCGAGCCTAGCAACTGTCAAGCAAACACACATAAAAAGAAAAAGGGTGCCCAGAGAGATCTCGTACGACCTCCTGCCTACGTACCTCATCTGGTATGAGGATCAGGGCAACGTAGTTCCCCTCAATAGGGGAGAAACTTTCTCCTAACCAGAGACTGGGAAATGACCAACTAGAAGGGAGACTGACTCGAGCCTAATAGTTATCATGTATTCCACAATGGTCCTAGGTTGAGTTTTCTATCTATCTTGCACAAGCAGCAAGTTAATCCTAACCAGGCAAAGCAAAGCATGCAAGCACAATCAAAACAAGCAAACATACACAATTAGCACACACTATATACAGACAAAGGGTGGGCTCACACAAGGGTTAGGCTGCAAAAGCAAGCCAACTGTATCGGGGTGATGTTAGCTCTTAACCCTAACATTGAGAGTTAGGGTGAAGTAGATGAAATAGGAAGTGAGGGGTGTGCCTCACAGCTCTTATCCCTGGCCTGGGAGAGCTTTAGACAAAAGAAGTGTGGGTTCAGAAAGTGGGAACCCTTCTACACTTATGACTGACTCAACATGGATCTTGGGTTACTACCCACAATGCATCAACACCAGTTGTGTGAGCAAAGGGATGACTCAACTGAATAGCAGGAGATGGATTGCACATCTCTTGTGTCTGCCAATTGCCTTATCAAAGGACTTTTCCTGCTTGGGGACAAAGATAAACAATCACAAGCATTGCCTCTTAAGGAGGACTTCAGACAGGTGCCTGACCAAATAACAGGCCAGGTCTTCCAGACTACATGAAGTTAGTGAGTTCTACCTCAATTGGTTAAGCAACCAAGCAACAGCAAAAGCAAGTTCACAATGAACTATAGCAACTAATGTACCTGAAAACAATCTAATTCAGTCAGTACACAGCTCAAACAGTCAAACAGACAAACTAAAAGTCAACAGTTAACTGTACACAAGCAATGCATCAAGCAAAGCACAAGCTAATTCTCAACTCAAATGACTTAGAAGCCACCTACAAAACAAACTCAATATTAATCAACACCAATCAAATAAGCAACTCAAGCCATGTGAATCAATTCCTCAAGGCCACATGCTTCTTGTCCTGAAAACACAACTCAAACATGAGCACTAACCACTAAGACAAAGCCTAGGGTCAAAGAGGGAGAAATAATTCAAAACAGAACATGAAAATTGGCACATATCAAGTTCAATCAAATTAGAACAATGTCCAAGTGGTCTTACATTCATATCATTCACCAATTTCATTTCACACAACAAATAGTGCAAAACATGCAAATTCAAAGCTCATTGGACCAAACAGAATGAATCAATCCAAATCCAACTCAAAAATAATTCAATAAATCCCAAGAAAAATCATGGCTAAACAGCACTCATTACATGATCATCATACCAAAATTCAAGTCATTTGGACAAAGGGAAGCATGTCAATTAAAATCCATAAGGCAAGGCAAGGCAAAACAAGCTCAATGAGGGCACAAAATCATGCATCAACTTCACACAAGCATAAAATAGAATCTACACATGATAAATGAATCAAACCAAAACCATGGCAAACTTTAAAGTGTCTAGAATCAATCCATAAAATTTCAAGTTCATGTGATACATATCAAGAATTTCACAAATCATCTAAGATCATGACTATCAAAAAGTTCACAAATGGTCAAACAGCAAAGAAAATCTCAAACAAATTGGAAATGCATCCAAAAATTCCATAAAACATCACAAGCAATCCTAACATCCAGAAGTATCATCATGCAAAAAATCAGGTTAATTGGCATAGAATTGGCATGGCAAAATAATTCCTTAAGTCAAGCAAGCAAAGGTGTGACACAAATTGTCACACCTACATTCATCACATCATATCTCATCAACCAGGAATGGGAAAAATGCAAACTCTACACCAAAATGTCCCTAAGGATGTCTATTTTAAGCATGCAAAGTTTCAAGAATTTTGGATAAAAACTCATCATTTCATAATCAAAATGGCAAGCAATGTGCAATGAATGACAAGCAAGGACAAACCCTAGGCAATATACAAATCCACACGTGCACAAATTCTGGAAAAATATCCATAAAAAAGTAGACATGGTGATGAACATTTCACAAAAAATTTCATGTGATTTGGATTATTATTTTGAGAGTTATGAATTTTTCAATTGGAGAAAAAATTAAAAATGAATGAAACAATGGCATGAACATGTAAGGCATAAATGGAAATAAGGTGACAAGCAACTATTGGAATTGTCCCTCGTCCGGATTCGAAGGGAGGGAATATTCAAATCCAGCGCGCGCTCACTAATGTGGAAGGACACGTGGTCCACTACATGGGCGGCTAACACCAAAAGCCATGCAAACAGCAAAAAAATGGATCAAAGCCACTTTCTGGACGCGAAAACTAGGGTTCTTCACATGTTCTTCATCATTCATCAGCTCAAGAACAATTTCTCACAGAAATTAACAAAACGCATATCATTGGAACCGTCTTTCAGTGTACATCAACAATCTAACATCATCTTAACCTAATTCAACCTAGATCAAGAGATTCGAAGGGAAACATATTCATGCATGAAACTTCTAATCAATATAACTCGCTCATTTCTCAACGAAATTCAACGATTCAAATTGCAGCATGACCTACACTCAAAGATCTACCAAAAGCATCCATTGATTTCAAGAATTAAGCAAGTCGAAATCTCACCTTGATTGGATGGCAGAGTTGAAATAGGTTGTTTCAGGCCTTGGCAAGCAAAAACAGCAAATCCTCAGCTCTCATATGCATGAATGAAGCAAGGTTTGAGTGTTGATTGTGCACGAGAAGTCCAGAAAATCAAACTGCCATGGATGAACACACTTGCAACAGTTCCAAATTCAGCACCAAATCCTTCGAATCTTGCTACAATTCAACTCAATTATGCCTCTTGATGATGATTTGATCAAAGAAATAGCAAGGCTTGTGAAGAAAAATGGAGAAAAGTTGAGAGAAGAAGTTGAAGAATTTTTGGATTTCTAGATCTAGATCTCAATTCTATTATGATTATGCCAAAGACAGTTGTAATTTAGCTTTTATATGCGATGCTAATGATGTTGGTAATCATGATTAGTGCTAATGCAATGGTATTAAGTGATATCAAGTTTTATGACCAATTTGCAATCCACCCTCATGTGCATGAAAACCAATGTAACAGTACCATTTTCTGTCTTGGATCACTTGGAAATGATGTTTAGAGGCAAATGCAAGTGAAATCAAGTGAATGTCATGCCTAAATTTCAAATTGTACTTTTCCCTCCAAAATTCCAATGGAACTCAAATTTTTTTGTGAGCAAAATGCATGAATTATGATGTGTAATTTGGATAGTACATGACAAGAGAAGAATGTTGCAAAAAACCCCACTTCATTTGGCCTTTTGGTTCAAAAGTTATGCCTTGTTGAAGTTCAAATTTTCTTGACAATGATTTGATCATAACTTGCCAACCACACATGAGAAATTCATGTTCTTGGACTTTTTGGAAAGGTGAGAGCAAGATCTACAACTTTCATGTTGGACAAAATTTCATTTGAAGCATTTTTGGACATGTAATTTTGAGGAGAAAACCTTTCCATTTTTGGCAATTTTGAATTACAAGTCACTTTCTATTTTTGGAAAGTTTTCATCTGACTTTATTTTCTTCATTGTTGATGTTTGAAATGTCAAATGAAACTTGTTTGGACATGAATGAAGTGTCTCTAACCCTCTCCCACCTCCAAATCCATTAGTTGACTTGTGGTTGACTTTTGTTGACTGATAGATGAATTGGCTATGCATAGATGAACTTGAGCCTCAATCTCCTGATGAAATGGCCCAAACATGAAACCCTAGCTTCCATAAGCTCATTAAAACCATATGATGATCCCCCATCTCCATGAAAGACCTCATCTCCTTGACAAGCCCTGATTGTCACAATGCAGATGATTAGGGTTGACCAGAGGTCAAAACCCTAATCCCAAGGAATCTGATCAAGCAATGAATCTCTTGGTGATGGCAAGACCATGATGATGATGATGTACTATCTCCCATAAGATAATGATCAACCTCCTTGAGGAACCAAGAAACCCTAATTGATGCACAACCCTCAGATGGCTAGTGATCAATTCATGAAATCCTCAGCTTGCATCTTAACCTCTTTATCTTCTGATCAAGACCTAGGAGGATGACTTGCCCAATGTTGTCACATGATATGCAAAGATGCAATGCCTAATGACCTAAAAATGAAATGCAATATGTTAAGCTAGTCCCAAGAGAGGAGGGCAAATTTTGAGGTGTTACAATTAAGTGAGGAGTTGTAAACGGGGGAGTTTAACTCTGAATCAATACTGCTAATAGTGGATCTTCTTCCTGGCTTGGTATGCCCCCAGAGTAGGTAATGTTGTACCGAACTGGGTTAATAATTACTGGTGTTTTTATCTTCTGCACACTATATTTTGTCTGTTATAACTCAGTCCGTTTCCAGTCTGTTTCATGGAGAAAATAACAGACTTGACACATAGCCTGCAGTCTGATTGCAAAACAGAATGTTATGCCATTCTTTATTGACTGTTGTTACTGATAGACTGGTTAGTCTATTACAGTTCAACCATCTGTAATGTTGGAACAGATGATGTTCAAATCAATGTTGAGACATCATGCTGATAACTGGGCAGGATAAATAAACTAAAGGGCTATGTTTGATCTCTACTGTGTCTTTGTACTAGATGGACGAAACTGGATGTTCTTCTGTCCATGGTGGTAGATTAGCAGATGCCATGACATCTGGGACTGTGTGCATATGAGTACTGGGTTTTAATTATTATAATTGTCTTGTTGTATTAGTAATAATGTTGGATCAGATGTCATGACTTCGTGTAGAACATCTGAACTCTGACTATACCAGAATTTCAAGCTCGATTTCAAAAGAAATCTTCAAAAATTCTATGCAATGGAGGGTATGGATTGGTCTGGCAAATCTTGGGCAAGGTCTTCATTAAGTTCTGATCACATTGCTTCTCTATTTATAGCCAATGCATGTGTGGTTTACACACTTCCATTCAAAAGTTCATAAATATCAAGTTTCTTCATGAGCTAGCATGGGCGTGCACAAAGTCCATACAATCATTTGAAAAGGTCCAAAATTGTGCATAGGTCATGCTGAAAGTGTTGCATTAAGCCATGCATTGTTGAATTGAATTCAATCATGAAATTCTTCCAAATGGTACCTCACATTGCACCCATGCGCAAGTCCTTCATTCTTTGGCCAAATGAGATGATCTTGGACTTTTTGGAAAGGTGAGACCAAGGGGAACAAGTTTCATGTTGAACATGTTTTCATTTGAAGCTTGGATCATGATGAATTTTTAGGTGGAAGTTTGGAAATTCAAACATGTTTGAAAATTTTCTAAGTACCAAGTCAAATGTTCACTTCTTCCACATTGAATAACTTTTTCTATGGACTTCAAATGGAAAACGTTTCTTCATCCAAGTTGTATCTATGTCAAACCTCTTAAATTTGGTAACAAATTTGACCTCATTTGGATTTGGAATGAAGGAGTTATGCATTTTAGAAGTTGAGGAAAATCACTTGTTCAGTGGTAATGGTCCAAAATTACCTATAATGTTTCCTCTTGGCACACGCAATTGCAAGTTGAATTTGAACTTCATCCAAACATCCAAGTTGAATTAGACATATTGAATTCGATCATGGAATTTGAATGGATTTCATATCATAAAAATTGAGCAAGTTATGGTCTTGCGAAGTTGATCTCCAAACTAGGGTTCAGACAAAATGACCTATAATCTTTCATCATAAAAAATGACCTTACAAGCAAAGTTAGCTCTTGAATTCGACATGAAAGTGGTTTGGAATGTCATTTTGAGTTACTTTGCTCGTGGAATCATTTTCATATGACACAAATAGTAGGAGATAGGGTCTAGGGAACCCCAATTTTGACTAGTTGACTTTCTCTGGTCAACCACCATGAACCATCTTGCTAGCTAGATATTCTCTTGACTTTTGGGACTCATCGAGGATCATATATGAGTAATATGATGTAATATGAATTATCCCTTGAACTATTTAATCAAATGTCGAAGAAGCTTGTTGAGGAAGTCACACAAGATACCCAAATGAATTAGGGTTTCCAAGGCAAACAAGCTTCAAAATCTTGATGATTTATTGATCAAAATGATATGTGAAGACCATGGGGATCCATATATGATGTCTAGAGTCATTGTGAACCATCTCTTGGTTGAACTCCTTGCATTGCGGGTCTCAAACCCTATATTTGAGCTTGACAGAGCATAAGTGAGCATACACACTACCTACAAAAGAAACAAAGTTATACATAGACATATTTTTGGTATTTTTGTTAGTAAAATAATGAAAAACAAAGTATGATACAATCAAAAGTGCTTGGTTACCTCTCCCAGTGCAATTCCAATGAGTGAGGGGTAAGGAAAATGCCAAGGTGTGATCCCAATGCTAATGCATATGATGAGATAACATGAGGGATCTTAGGGTCAAAATTGGGGTCTTACAGCTGCCCCTATTTAAGGACATTCTAACTGAGGATGTGAAGGTTAAAATCTTCGTATCGACTCAGTATAATGGACTTAAATAACAACAATAGAAATAAATTTTGGTCCCTAAGAGACCTCATGATGCATATGATATGAATGTTAAAAATAATCTTTATGGGGAAAATGTTGCCACAAAGGAAAAGAATTCGGAGAGACTGAAAGTCCACAGGAGCATAATGCATTCCATAAGAAAAATTCACTGGGGAAACAGAGACTCTGGGGATAAAAACTTGTGCGTATGCCAGGCTACGACTTAAAACTGCTGGAGACGCGAGGGAATTCCATGAAAATAAATCAATGGAAGGACCCGGTTGGGGATAAAGGAGAAACTGCAGGGGAAATGGGTAGATCAGAACAAAACTGAAATTCCTGAACCAAACTCAACTAGGGAAGAATAATCTTCAACACATGAGTATCAGAAATATATTATCTATTACCGGTTACTGGATAGGAAGATAACATAATCTGACAGAGAGGCGTCCATTATCGGTTAGGGTAAACATATCAAGGATGACTCGCTGAGGAAAGGGAGGTATGTTCGTTACCGGTCACTGGGTAGTGTCATACCCCAAAATTCACCCCACCCCTCACAAGTTCATCTAGGTCACTAACCATAAACATTTGCATATCCTGATAAGCATTCATCTCATCTACACATTTATTGTATCATAATATATTCCACTTGCATTTGAAGAAGCATAAATCATGGATTCAAGGGTTTTATCACACATGACATTGATTAGAGTCCATTCAAGCTACACATGTTCTTGACCTTCTGTTTGATTGGTGCCCATCCAGCGGGACTCGGGCCATTACTCATTTGTGTCTTTCCTCAATCTTAATCAACCTCTCGGCCATGGTTCTCCACATGTATTTTTTATGACTCATTTGGTCCTAATTTTTGGTTCATTCATGGCCATGTTTTTATTCAAGTTCATGGTTCGTTGGTTGGAATTCCTAATGCATTAATTCAAGTTCATCCCTTGATTCTTAGTCCGTTGTTGCATTCCTGGTCCATGTTCTTGTGGCTCATATGAGGTCCTAGTGCATTGATCTTAATTCATTAGTGCATTAAGATTTCATTTTGAATTGATTCTAGGAACTACATTGTTTTTAAAGTTTAATTCAATTTCAAATATAAAATTGATTTTGAAGTCAGGATTGATTTTTGAGATTTTTATTAACCTTAGAAGTCATTGCATCATGTACAATTAGGCTTCGGGTCTCAATTTAATTTTGGAATTTTTTAATCATCTTTAGAACTTTCTCGATGGGCCATGGTTGTTAAAGACACATAAATCCATTCGTTCATTGTCTAACCCATATCCAAACCACATTACATCCATATCCAATTTCAAGTTCATTTATCCACTTACCAATCCAATTCCATTCTAAATCCATTATCCAAATCAAATATCCATCAAAGACCATAATCCATTTCCAAATTCATTTACCCAATTATCCATTTCATTTTTACATTCTATTCCTTCATAAATCATAATCCAATCTATTCATTCACAAGCCCATCTATCCAACAGTCATTTGAAAAAACAAAAAAAACAAAGTCTGCATTAAACCAAATCCATAGTCCATACATCTATCACATATCAATACTTCCAATTCAATTTCAAATTATAACAGAAATCACTCAATTTCCATTTTGGTCAACCTTA
This sequence comes from Lathyrus oleraceus, assembly GCF_024323335.1. NCBI lineage: Eukaryota > Viridiplantae > Streptophyta > Magnoliopsida > Fabales > Fabaceae > Lathyrus > Lathyrus oleraceus. The sequence goes on from NC_066583.1 coordinate 311,242,158, forward strand.
CATTCATTGTTACAACACACCGTATATCCAATTTTATAAGTCATTCTAATGTATTAAACCACTACATACTCTACAATATGAGGGCAGGGTACGTTGACAGAAGCATACAATTGCCACCAAATGTAAAGGCTGTAAAGATACCGGTAGTTGAGCTAGTTCTCGAAAACTGTAAGTCTCAAGACACCATGAGTGACAAGTCTGTATTGGAAGAGAGAAATGGTACTTCCAATTATTCATGTCGGAGGCTACGTCTTTAGGTGGACCACCGTGAAGAGTTCTAGCATAAACCCAGTTACCATGCAGCTTGTCTTGAATTCAGGAGAACTAATTAACAACGGCTAACAAACTGGGCATAACAGAACCTCAATCAAAACCTTGAATCCAAACCTCAACCAGCTGAACAAAATCCTAACATAACTGAAACCCTATAATAACCAACCGTAACCGCAAAACGCAGCTAACAATCCAAACCACCACAAACTTCCAAACTGAACCACATAATACATAATTTATTACAATCCTGTTTTGGTTTCTGGCATATCACAGCATAGCAGAAACTGAAAAGAATATAACAGGATTCAGAAAAAAAACTCACCTTAACCTCTTGAACTAGTTTCGGCTTCTCCAACTTCCACAACTATGTAACTGAAACCGCAACGAAACCGACATCCGAAAAGCAACAAGCCATAACACCGTAACCGAATCCTAACCACCATTCTTACGACACCAATCGGTAACAGAATTGTAATCTTCCTTCTTACAAACCCCCCCTGTTCAATCAACCGAACCCTTCAAAACCTCCTAACCAAATCCTGCATAACAAAAACCGTCCATCCCGTACACAGTTCAGACCTGACAATCCATCTTCAATAAAACCTTCAATCTCACTTCTAACCGACCATAATCACCTTCTGGATCAACTCTCCAATACAGAACCTCTAACTCCAAAATCCCACTTCTAACCAGTTTTCAAAAACTGACCAATTACGCAACAGAACGGCAACCATTTCTAACCGAATTTTCGTAACAAACCCGATAACCGAATTTTTAACCAACTTCTTAAACTAACTTCTCTAATAAACCCTTTTCAACGGTAATCATATAACTACCCTTCAACCAAACTCACTTCGAAAAACCTCCACGGCTAACTTCCTCCAATTTCCAAACCCTTCAACCAAACTCACTTCCGGAAACCTCCACAGAACTAACTCGAACCTTCTTCCATATTTTTTCTCAAAACGCTTAACCTCACCCTGCAGCCTAGGATTCACAACTAAGAACGACTCTCCTCAACTTCACTTCGTGACCCTCCACCCTCTCACAATTTTGGCTCCTCACTCCTTCACCATCTTCTTCATCCTCACATCCCTCTTCAAACTCCATCTCAACAAAACGAGACCTCAACCAACCCTCACTTGGCTCAATGTAACCAACCGCACGGAATTCATTTGGATTTTTTCCTCAACCATTTTTCCAACAACCTGCAACAAACTGATATAACAGAACCATAAAACCTCCTCTCTAACCTCCTCCAGCCAACCAACAACCACCCTCCAAGAGCGAACCACCGTGAATCTCCGTTCCAAACGCTTCACCATTAAAAAACCTCTTCTAACCGAACCTTCAAAGAACCACAACAACAGCAACACAAAGAAAAAGAAAACTCAGAAGCAGAAGAAGAAGAAGAAGAAGAAGAACTCGTAGCCGAAGGATATCAACAAAATAAGAAAACTCACATGTCTGCGTTTTCGCCGGAGGAAGCAATTTCGTGATCGGCATCACTCTTCATCTCAGAACAACCGTAATGGTCCTCAACACGCAACCGTAATAGGAGCGAATCTAAGAACGTCAACGGCCCTCCACGGAAGCATCGTTGAATAGGAGAGTGAGACCCGGAGCCGTCGCAGTGAGTTTCTCACGTCGTCTTTGTCCATCCACGTGCAATTTTGATTTCGAACTCGATTTAGCGACGAGGCTAGACGCGAATTCCACGATGTTCTTCTCGTTTCTTCATGAATGGAGATCTTCGTTGTAATTTTGCTTGTCGTGCGAAACCGATTTGAGAGGAGAAGGAGCTTCCGTTGGGTATGGATTCCTTGAAGTGAAGAGTTGAAATCTTGGATCGCGTTCTTAGAACCCTGAACGTGTGGACATGGATTCAACATGTCAAGAGAGTTCAAACCCGTTTTTTTTTGGGGAAAACTGGGGTCGCGGCCCAAGCATCGTTTTTGTTTCATTCTTTTTCGTGAGCCTTACACCTCCCTTCCACCAATCTCACCCCCAGGCCCATGGCTCATAATTTAATCCCACTAATCCCATGATTAACCATTAATTCATTCATTTTTAATCCCATTTATTTTGTTAATCATGATACTGATTGTTTTGATATGAATTAGATTAATTCATATTTTTTTTTGTTAATTAGGATTAACATACTTTTCTATAGGTTAATGGATAATTAGACTTAGTTAGAATAATTAGGTACAATAGGTTTAATCAATTTTAGATTAGATTAGTTTTCTTAATTTTCCAGGATTAACTCATTTGGTTAACCTTGCCATGTTTAGATTTTAGTCGTTTAGTCTTGATATTTTCCTTTTTTGTGATTTTATTTGGATTAATATGCTTAATTGTAGACTTTTACCATGATTAATAGTTGTATTTTCCTTTAGGTTAATTTCCACTAAATTTGATTTGTATAATCATAGTCATTAGATTTGATTCTTGAGTTTAGATTGTGATTGTCATATTCGATTGATTTTGATCCTAATGCATGTTTAGGTAGATTTTAATTTTTAGAATTAATATTCATTTTAATTATCCATTTAATCGATTCGTTGGTTTATGATCATTTTGATTAAATTGAAAATTCCATTTCAATTTAGGTGATGAGTACTTTATATGTTTAATTTCATTTGCCATGATCATAGGATAGATCTTTGATTATTTTTTCATTGATTTATCCATTACCTTTTGAATCGATTCTAACCATTGCATGTACTTACATATTGTTGCATCATTCTCATTCATTCGACTTTATATCATACTAACTCGTTTGTTACCTTGTGTTACCACATATGACTTGGAGATGCAAGCTCACTCCTAGCTAGCCATGCTCCTAACCATTTCATTTTTATTCAATGGCTTTGTATTGTTTGAAGTACCATGTCACTTGTATGCCTTAGGCATAGTACATAGTTTAGTAGTTTATAATGTGTATTTTCCTTTCATTCCCTTTCCATTGTATTGTGAGGATCCATCCCCCCATCGTGGGTTAAATGTTCACTCTCCCCTTAGTCATGTAATAGCTTAACTTTATTGCTTTCTAGTTAGTTCACCATACATGTTAATAACCAAGATAAAATACAAAACGATAAACAAAGCATTTCAGAAGAAACAAAAGGTACTTGATTCAACGTCAAGTGATTTCCCGAATAAAACTCACACCATTACAACGTGAATTCTTGCTCCAACGTCAAGCATTCTCCATCCACTCCATGATCCATTCTATCATCTCTTCTCCATTATCTTCTCAAACTCATCCTATATCTCACCTCCATTCTTCACTCACTACTTTTCATAATAAATTCAAATGATTGATCCAACGTCAAGTTCCTTTTTCAAAACATTTTCATAACAAATTGGAATGCCAAATCGGGTGTACGTGTTTGTACACAACATTCAAGCAATTGGATTGTCGGTCGTACCTAGCCTGAGGACCCGACACTTTACTTTCCCTCTTACAACATCTAATGATTCAAACAAGTTAGATCTAGGTGCTATGAGGAAGAAAAAGAATAGTTAGGACTATATTGTCCTCTCAATTCCCAAGTACTTTGATCGTTGACCGTACTTAGTCAAGGGTTAGAGACTTGTCTCCCTCGAAGTTCCAACGATTAGACTTTCCAAACTCTTTTCACAATTCAAATCTCTGTTTTGGACTAAAAAGAGTGGTTAGGACAACATTGTCTTCTCAACTCCCGAGTTATTGGACCGTTGACTGTATCTAGCCAAGGGTCTAATGCTTATCTCCATGCATAAAATCGACCCCAAAAAATCCAATCATCTTTTGCCTTAGTGCACTCTATTCAAAATCTTTCGAAAATGAGGTGTTACTTCTGTTCTACCGCGAACGAAGCTTAAGCCTCCATATGCGAGCAAGTAATGTTTAACTGCTATAGTGCGAACCAAGCGTATCCACTTTACCGGAAACAAGCAAATACTTTCCGCTCCCATGACAGAGTATACAAACAAGTGAACAGTAGCACGCGAACGTCAATACTGTCCAGTAAAAACCACCAAACAAATACGCCATTTTTGAGCCGAATTACGAAGCTCTGACTTCCCTATTACACATATGGGGATACGTAGGCATGAGGGCCCAAATCCTTGGCGAGCACACTAACTTAAAACTTATTTTCTCTCCCATATCATCTTTCATCTCATTCCCGATAGCAAGCACTTAGAAATAAATAAACATTTATACGCATTTGATACGAGCAAGTGGTTCCCATGGAATACCATGGATGTGAGAGGTGTTAATACCTTCCCCTTGCATAACCGACTTCCGAATTTGCTCTTGGTTGTGAGACCGTTTCTCTCATCTGGGGTTTTATCCCTATTTTCCATTTCCTTTGGAATAAATAAAATCCGGTGGCGACTCTGTATTTTTCAAGGCGCTTCAGGTAGGAAACAGCCTGATGGGGAAAAATATCAAATAGGAATTACAACTAACGGTTACTGGGCAGAAGACCAAAGAGAGAATATCCATCACTGGTTAAAGTGAACATATCAAGGATAGACTCAAGGGGAAGAATATTCGTCATCGGTTAAAATGAACATATCAAGGATAGATTGTCGGGGAAAAGTAGGAATTATATCTATCATTTACTAGATAGAATAACAAAGAGAGAATATTTGTCACCGGTTAAGATGAACATATCAAGGATAATGTAGCGGTAAATTCATGATCATCAAGCTATGGATAAGCAAGACATCAAATAACAAGAGTCACCACCGCGCTTTTATTGTTTCCAAGGGAAAAGGGAAAAGTACGAACAAAACCCACAAATAAGAAGTTTTCAAATCAAAACTAATAAAATGTCAGAGATTACAAGTAATGGGGTTGGTTACACAGAGGGAAGGTGTTAGCACCCAAAGTATCCTAGGTACTCCTAGGGAGCCCTTTCTTGAGTACATATGTGTTTTTGTATAAATGATGTTAGCAATCAAATAGAATGGGGGGATGATAAAAGAATTCATTAATTATATTTTTGTGTTTGACAGGACCTTCGGACTTGTGCCTAAGTACCAACATAAAAATGAGGGATCAAAACCTCGTAGTTCGGGGTATAAATTTCAAAGTGGATGCATTGCTTTTTAACAAAAATTTTAAGTTTGAAAGGCATAAAGGCCAAAAATGGTTTTAATGGGTTAATTCTTTTTGGCTTTTGAAAATTTTAAGTCAAGTATAGTTATGTATATTTACAAGTTTGATTGAGAAAAGAGGTTTGAAAAGGCAATGACATAAGGCCAAAGTTTCTAGTTTGCAATATGGTCTAAGTTTAGAAAACATACACAAGCAAAGAAGTTTTTTGAAATGAGGGAGAGATTTTTGAAATTAAAGAAATGGGGAGGAGATGAAGAGACTAATCCTAAGAAAAAATTTAAAAGTTGAGAGTTGAAAAGATCTGACCAATGGGCTGCAATCCAATAGACAAAAATATCATATAGAAACCCAAATTCCCTTGGACATTAGAATCAAGAAACAAGCAATGCACAAAATATCAACTTGAAGAGCAAGGCATCAAATAAAGATAGTCACATCCAAGCTTAGCAACTCCATGATCTTCTTCCAATTTACCCATGTAGCAGATGATTCCACAATACACAAGTCACATGTTCACAATAACAACTTCACAATGATCATGTTGCAGATGAACTCAAATGGATCTTTCAAGGATGTATCAGATGAAGTTTCAGATTACAAGCACTTGGTTTCATGAAAGTTGGCGTTGGCCAAGTCCTTTGCATAGGGAGTGTTGCCTAAATTCTAAGTCCAATTGTCTCAGATCAAACCAACAGTCCACACAAGAAGTTTTTTAGGGTTTTTGTTCTTATTATGTACATTAGTAGTCAAAGACCACACAAACAAACACAAACAAAATATATCACAAAATATGGTCTAAGTGGACAAAGTGAAAATGACATTAACATAAACAATTAGAATGGTATGAATAATGGCAAATGAATAAGGCTTAAAAATAAAGTGCATTAAAAGTAAATGACTTGAAATTAAATATTAGTTGTTAATGAGTTAGAAGTTAGTATTGCTTTTGCTTTTTTAAGTCATTCTTTGGAGAACACTCAACCCACTTATCACAAGCATGGATCCTTGAACCAAGACATCTTCCAAAGGAAGGAAAAAAGGCCAAGTTTCCACACAATACCATGAAAGAGGGGAGACTTACAATCTCACTAACTAGAATGCTATGCCTTTTGGTGTCAAAAATTTAGCACTATGTTAAGCAACCGTAATTGGACTTATGTAGAAGTCACAACTATTTGAGACCGGGTAGTAGAATTTTGGTGTTAATGCATGTTAGAGACATAGTATAATGGATTATGCTCGTGAAACATACCACACACAAAAAGAAGTATGCAAGAGTGGGGGCCTAATTTTATCCATACTTATGTTGATTTTACAATCAACTAGCCTTAGGATATTGAGATATCATAGATCCATGACATGAATGCATAAAGAAGTGGAATGAGATGAAGAGGGAGGGGAAATGGATCAAACTCAAATTGGACAAAGGAGGATTTTTTACCAAATTAAGACCATTCATTCATTTTGGGAGATGGAATGTACATTCCATCAATCCCCTAAATCCAATGGTCTTAACTTAACAAAGTCAAATCAACCTTGACCAAGGCCCAATAACACAAGTCAAACTTACAAAGTCAATCAAAGTGGCTCTACACAATTTATTTGGCATTTATTCAATTAGAAATACTAAAAATAATACATTAAATTAAATATGATTGGTCAATTTTCTAAAACCTCATCAAAACACCAAAGAAATGGCCATGAGATTTATCATAGGTCAAACAAGGTCAAAGGACCTTGGAGAAATTTTTTAAGAATTTTTGGAAACTTAAAAGTATTTTTAAACAATTAAAAATATTCACAAAATCAATTAAATCATAAAAAATATTAATAATGATCCAAAAAATAATTTTAATTCAAAATATGAAAGAGAATTTTATTTAAATTTTTTTGGTGAAACTCTCATATTTTTTGGATCAATATTAAAATTAATATGAATTAATGAAAATCAATGGTATAAAAACTAAAATCAAAAAATCAAAAAAATGTGGACCACTTGATCTCCCTCATTAATTGAGGTGGCATATCTGAATGAGAATTGCGGTCCAAAACGCAGCGAAAATTAAAATTTTCTCCTTTAGAGATCCTTACGAATGGTCATGATTAGTGATAGAATATTTACCTCTTGTGACGGTTGAAACCTTTGGTGCAGATCTCTTGTGACGATCAAAACCTTTGATGCAGATCCACGGAGCGATCACGAACGTTGAACGATGACAACGTCTCTACTCAGTCCACACGAACGGATTCCTTCAATCACAGTGCTTGCTGGTACGAATGAAGGCTTTGAGTGAGAGAGAGAGAGAGAGAGAGAGAGAGAGAGAGAGAAACGAAAGTAATGCAACCGCCACTAATGCTTCTGCACAAGGGTTCTATTTATAGAACCACTTGTGTGGGCTTCAAGTTAAAAGGCCCACTTAAGTGTATTTTGGCCCATATCTTATAATATGCCCAAAATCACTTAAGCCCATGGTACCTTACCATATTTCGTATTCTACTCAAGTACACCGTACCTTACGATGTTCTATAATTCACTTAAGGGCACTGTACCTTACGGTATTCCTTAGTTACTCTATCTCTCATCAATCCGTCCTTTGTGTGTGACCCTGTAGGTTTTCGCGGCATTGGCAATTATATTAAATCATGTATTTAACATAATAAACAGTGAGCGGTATCTAGCAACACATCACTGCTACCCAAGACACGAAAATGTCAAGTGATCTGACAATTCCTTCTGTGATAATACTTATGTGTATAATTACCCTTTTGCCCTTATGTCTATATTGAACACAAGGCATAGACTGTGTCATCCTTGTCCAGTTCAATATTGGGCCCATAGACATTTATCCTGTTATACAGGATGGGAAAATTCCATCTAGGTCACTCATGTCCCTCAGCATGCTTCGTGGAGTACCCATCAACTGTCTTTATGGTTATCCAGTTACGGACAACATTTGATCAGCAATAAAGCACTCGACTCTACATCTGGGGTCCATAGTGGTTTCAGGTCGAAGAGTGGTATACACCATTATCACCATGAGAATAACTTATGACACTTTGCATAACTTTCTATATAGTATTCTCATAGCGGGTCAATCCGGTATAAATATTACTCCTAATATTCATACATATGTTTAAGACTTGATAACTCTTTATCCATGATCCATGAGATGTGATCATCAGTCTACAAACATAATAGTCTTAATGCTTTAATGTTATCCCATTTCACACTAAAGCTCGACTACGGATACTTTAAGAATAGTGTCCTTATGTTTAATGTGATCTCATGATTAAGTCATACTTGATACATTAAACAGACTAGCTATTCTAGGGACTTTATTAAACAAACGTAATAAAGAAAAAGCCTTTTATTATTATAAATAATTCGATACAAGTACCAAAAGTATCGGCCTCTAGGGCTTACACCAACAATATCAAGTGGTCTAAAACGCGCAATCCACGATGGTCCTTAGTCAGCGCGCCACAACAACGGTCATCCAAACCAACGCTTATGATTAAAACATTTTAAACCAAATCAATGGTTCTGAACCGTGCCACATCACTGCCGGAGCCAAAGGCCGATCATCTTCTCCGATGACCCTGGCCAGACTAGTTCAATCATCACCATGACTAAAATGAAAAAATAGGACATGATCTGAAAGATAAAATGGCGTAGATCACGAATATCACCTCAATTTTAACTAACTCCATATATATATATATAGAGAGAGAGAGAGATACGTGGAGTTGAATTTTGAGGTGTATCAACTGAGTTGCTTCGATTTGACCTCAAAGCAACTCAATCTTCTTGCCTACATTGGTAGGACTTTAGACAAGCAAAGATCCGAGAAAATTTATGAGAATTGAGTGAGAATCTAAGAGAAGAAAAAAATCTGGAAAATACCTTCAATGTTGTGCAGAACTTGATCTCTCTTGCTTCAATTCGTGTTTGATCTTGCTCCAATAGCTTGCAGAAGTGGCTTAGGATTGGTACAAAGCTTTGGATCCTGGAGTTTTTGAATCTCCAAACAGTGAGATTCAAACTCAATTTTCAAATGAAAATTCTTAGGTTTTACTTTCAAATGTGAGGGTTTCAAGTATGGAGGCAAAGCTGGCGCGCAAGGATCCCCTGAAATGAGCACAGAGGGTCTCTATTTATAGCAAAATGGAATATTGTTTGCACACTTAAAATTTTGTCCAATTTTAGCGATGCCATGTTCATGCTTGCATGGGCGTGTACAGGCTCATGATGCAATGCAATTAAGTCCAAAATCAACTGTACTGAGTTTTGAATCAAGCTTGAATGGCAAGGCAAGGTTATGTGATCATTTGAAGATTTGATTTTTCCAACTGATGCATGCCTATTAATACCATGCACAACCCTATCAAACCTTGTCCAAAATGAATGAATTTAGACTCTTTGGAAAGCTTAGCTCAAGAGGAACAAGTCTTATGTTGAACACTTTTCCATTTAGAACTTGTGTCATGGTGAATTTTGAGGTGGAAGTTTGGAAATTTCAACATGTTGAAATTTTTTCTAAGTGTCAAGTCACATACTTCATTATTCCACCTTGCTTAACTTTTTATGTAAGCTCCAAATGAGAAAAGTGTCTTCATCAAAGTTGTATCTATATCAAATACCTTAAAAATGGTCATCAATTTGACATAATTTGGATTTAGAATGAGTGAGTTATGCATTTTTGAAGTTGAGGAAAATCACTTATTCAATGGTATTGGTCCAAAATGACCTATAATGTATCCTCATATCACATGCTCATAAAAGTTGATTTAGCTCTCACTCCAAACATAAAAGTTGGAGTAGGCATCTTGAATTTGATTTTGATACTTGAAAATATTTCATCTCATAAAAATTGAGCAAGTTATGGCCTTGGGAAGTTGACTTTTAAATTAGGGTTTAGAAAAAATGACCTATAATGTTTCAACATAGAAAATGACTTTCCAGGCAAAAATAGCTCTAGACCTCAAAATGAAAGTTGCTTGAAATGTCATTTAGAGTAACGTGGATCTTGTAATCATTTTCATATGATGAAAACTGTAGGAGATAAGGTCTATGGAGACCCATTTTTTATCAGATGAATTCATCTGACCAACCACCATCAACCAACTTGCTAACATGCACTTCTCTTGACTTTTTAGGCTCATGGTAGATCATATATGCATAAGATGATAAATTTTGAAGTGTCCCTTGTGAAATTTGATCAATTGATGAGGAAGCTTGTTGAAGAAGTTACTCAAGATACCCAGACAAACTAGGGTTTCCAAGGCAAACCAACTCCAAACTCTTGAAGAAATCTTGATCAAAATAACATGTAAAGATCACTAGGACTCATATATGATGCTTAGAGACATTATGGATCATTCCTTGGTTGTGCTCTTAGCCATGAGGGTCTTAAACCCTAGATGTGAACTTGATAGATCAATGGGGATCATGCCCTTCCTATAAAAGAGTTAGGCAAATGCAAAGATATATTTTTGGTATTTTGGTTAGTGAAATGATAATATACAAGTATGATACAATCACATGGTGCTTGGTAATCTCTCCAAAACAAACCCAATGAAAGAGGGGTAAGGAGGATGCCAAGGTATGATCCCAATGCTAATGCATATGATGAGATTATATGAGAGATCTTAGGGTCAAAATTGGGGTCTTACAGCTGCCCCTATTTAAGAACATTCTAACTGAGGAGGCGAAGGTTAAAATCTTCATATCGACTCATTAGAATGGGCTTAAATAACAATATATAGAAATAAATTTTGGTCCCTAAGAGACCTCATGATGCACATGAATTTAAAAGCAAATTCTTTGTGGGGAAATGTTGCCACAAAAGAAAACAAATCAGAGAGACCGAAGGTCCGCGGGATCGTAATGCATTCCGTAAGGAAAGCTCACTGGGGAGACAGAGACTCTGAGGGGACAAAAGGGTCATGCGTAGTCCAGGCTATGACTTACAAACTGTTGGGAGACTAGAGGGATTCCATGAAAAATGGAAAGATACAGTCGGGGGAACAAAAGGACATCTGCAGGGGAAATGAGCAGATCAGAATAAAACTGAAATACTTTGATCATGTAGGAAAAGCGATTTCACTACGGAAATCTGCACTCAATTAGAATGGGGAAGAAATAAACTTCAACACAGGAGGAGCAAAAATTTACTATCCACTACCTGTTACTGGGTAAGGAGATAATAAGGATCTGACAGAGAGGACACCCGTCATCGGTTAGGATGAACATATCAAGGATGACTCGCTGAGAACTGCCAGACGGGTGTATTCGTTACCGGTTACTGGGTAAGAATAGTCTTGCTGGGGAAAACTGCAGATATAGGATTTACAACTACCAGTTATTGGGTAGAAGACCGAAGATGAGAATATCCGTCATCGGTTAAGATGAACATATCAAGGATAGACTCAAGGGGAAGAAAATTCGTCATCGGTTAAGATGAACATATCAAGAATAGACTTGCTTGGGGATGTCAAGGAGGATATCCACCATTGGTTAAGATGAACATATCAAGGATAGACTAACTGAACAAAAAGTAGGAATTACATCTATCGAATGCTGGATAGAATACCATCAAAGAGAAAATCCATCACCGGTTAGGATGAACATATCAAGGATAGACTCCGAGGAGAGAAATAATAGGGATTACATCTATCAGTTACTGGATAGAATACCACAAAGAGGATATCCGTCACCGATTGAAGTGAACATATCAAGGATAAGCTCTGCAAAGGGGAGAAAAGCAGGATTTACAACTACCGGTTACTGGGCAGAAGACCGCAAAGAGAAGAAAATTCGTCATTGATTAGGATGAACATATCAAGGATTAACTCTCTGGGGAATAAATGTAGGGATTACAACTACCTTTTTACTGGGTAGAATACCAAAGATGAGAGTATCTGTCCTCGGTTAGGATGAACATATCAAGGATAAACTCAAACAGGGGAAGAAAATATTCATCACTGGTTGGATGAACATATCAAGGATATACTGCTTGGGGAAACATAAAAATGAATCCGCTGAGGAGAAAAAATGGTATAAACTGCAAACTAAGAAGAATATTACCAGTTATTGGGTAATAAACTCTTAGGGGACCCAAAGCATCTATCTAGGTAAGATCTAGAAAGAAACGGTCAATCAAGACTCAACCCAATGAGGATATAACTCAATGGGAGTGATTCCATCCAGATAAACAACTGGGGAGGAAACTGAAACAATAATCATCCACGAGGAACTAACTCGGTGGGAAAAAGAGAAAGGTTAAAGTCTTTCTGCTTAGGGGGGATGACACTCTACAATTGAAAAGAGGACAAACATCAAATTCGTACGGGGATAAAGTACCGCCATAACAGAGGATAAGAATCAAAAGAACAAATCAACAAATGTGATGATGCAATAATGAGATTATATGGGTATATATGTATATGGATATGTATATATGATGATTATGCTGACAAAACAATCGCAAAGGATACAAAGGTGTAGCAGATTTGAATCATTGATACAATTCTCGGTCAATCCACAAAAATGGAGACAACTGCTGGAGGAAAGAAAGATCAACATCCCAAAGGCTCAACCCTATCTGGGGAAGGAGGAGATCTATTGAGGAAAACTGCTACTAACTTTACGGGGAATTTTAGGTCAACACCATATCAAATGTGAGACAACCATGCAGAGGATAAATACAAATAGCTACTCAGGAACCAGGAGGAAACTCTGACTGGGAGTGAATCTGACGGCGATTGGTAGGGAAACCAAAGTTCTGCCGCACCTACACGAACTGCTGAGGACATTGTTCTTACTTTGCCGGAGACCAAAAATCAGCCGGGGAATGCACACTAAATTCCACAGGGGGACCGATCAATCAACTCAGCTAGCTACTCCACCGGGGAAATAGTGAACAAAAACTTCTTGGGGAAAATCAACAACTACTGAGTGTTGCATCTATACTTCCGGGGACGAAAGAGAAATGCGCCTACTGCTTGGAGAGAACCAATAATTCTCCACATTTAGAGCTTACTGCTTTCGAACCACTGTTGATATTCCTTTAAATGAAATCGATTGCTTAAAATTCATGCTTTTATATGTTTAAGAAAAATGATTTTGATTTAAAACTTTAATTTCAAAAATGATCATAATAAAATTTATAACTATTTGGCTGAAATAAATAAGAGTGGAAACAATTGGATAAAAGCTCAAATTTATTTATTGGAATGGTAGTCTGTAAATGACAAGACTCCATAGATCTTTACAAAGTTGAAAAATGGTAATTCATGGAAAATGGTTACATTGAATGCAATGATCACTAATCCTTCTACCAACTCTTGATATCTACTGTGTTCTCGACTGCTGCTGGGCATCATGAATCACCATTGACCATTGTGCTCAAAACGACTTCAACACTGAAGATCAGCAGGATGTAGTTACTTGCAATAATCCCTAACTTTTGCATAAAGTGCCCCAAGGTGGGGTACTCAATTCATCGGGATAATTCTTTTCTATTTTATGTCTCTAACTTTTTCCTGGATCGCCCTTTCTGGTTTTCAATCCACCGAGACACTCATTTTTGCCTAAGCTTCCCTTTCGGGTTTTCGACTTAGCGAGTTGTTCTTTTCTTTTTAGGCGAAGTATTTCTTGACTGCATCAGCGTTCACAAGATGAGTGAACTCTTCACCATCCATAGTTGTAAGGATCAAAGCACCGCCTGAAAAGACTCTCTTAACAACATATGGGCCTTCGTAATTAGGAGTCCATTTGCCCCTAGAATCTGGTTTGAAAGATAGAATCTTTTTTAGCACAAGATCACCTTCTCTGAACACATGAGGTATGACCTTCTTATCAAAAGATTTCTTCATTCTGTGCTGATATAACAGACCATGACACATGGCAGTCAATCTTTTCTCTTCTATCAAATTCAACTGATCATACATGGTCTGGCACCATTCAGCCTCAGTCAACCTGGCTTCCATGAGCACACGCAATGAGAGGATCTCCACCTCTACTGGGAGAACTGCTTCCATGCCATATACAAGAGAGAAAGGGGTTACCCTTGTTGTAGTGCGGATGGATTTACGATACCCGTGCAAAGCAAATGGGAGAATCTCATGCCAATCCTTATATGTTACAACCATCTTCTGAATAATCTTCTTGATGTTCTTGTTTGAAGCTTCAACAACCCCATTCATCTTGGGTCTATAGGGAGAAGAATTATGATGTTCTATCTTGAAGTCTTTGCAAAGAGCTTCCACCATATTGTTATTTAAGTTCGATCCATTATCAGTGATGATCTTGCTTGGCACACCATAACGGCATATAATTTGATTCTTGATAAACCTTACAACAACTTGCTTGGTTACATTCGCATATGATGATGCTTCAACCCATTTTTTGAAGTAATCGATTGCCACTAAAATGAAACGATGTTCGTTCGAAGCTTTGGGCTCAATCATGCCAATCATATCAGTTCCCCACATGGAGAAGGGCCATGGGGAGGAAATGACGTTCAACAGTGTCGGAGGAACATGAATCTTATCTACATATATTTGACACTTGTGGCATTTCTTCACAAACTTGCAACAGTCAGATTCCATTGTCAGCCAATAGTAACCTACTCACAACATCTTCTTTGCCATCACATGTCCATTGGAATGAGTACCAAAGGAAGCTTCATGGACTTCAGTCATCAACAGGTTTGCTTCGTGTATATCCACACATCTGAGCAATACCATATCGAAGTTTCTCATGTACAA
This sequence comes from Lathyrus oleraceus, assembly GCF_024323335.1. NCBI lineage: Eukaryota > Viridiplantae > Streptophyta > Magnoliopsida > Fabales > Fabaceae > Lathyrus > Lathyrus oleraceus. The sequence continues at coordinate 311,257,318 of NC_066583.1, forward strand.
AACATCACCATTCAGGTAGAAGTTGCCGACTAATCTTCTCAAAGTCTTCTTATCTTTGAAAGATACCCAGGCGGGTAAATCTGACTTTGGAGGAAACACTAAAGTCGTAATACCACGACTTCTCATCTTTGATCTCTTCAACAACAAACACATGAGCTGGCCTATCAAGACAAATCACAATCAAATTGGGAACCTCATTCCAATACTTCACTACAATCATTGGTGCCAACGTTGCAAGAGCATCTGCCATCCGGTTTTCATCTCGAGGAATATGATGAAACTCAACCTTTGTAAAGAAAGTTGAAATCCTCCTTGCATAATCTCTATATGGTATCAAACCGGGTTGATTCATTTGCCATTCACCTTTGATTTGATTTACCACCAAAGCTGAATCTCCAAAGACATCTAAGTGCTTGATTCTGAGATGGATGTCCTCTTCTAGCCCCATAATGCAAGCTTCAATTCTGCCATATTGTTTGTACACTTGAAGGTCAATCTAGCTGTAAATGGAAAATGCGTGCCTTGAGGAGTAATAATCACTGCCCCAATTCCATTACCATATTGATTAACAGCTCCATCAAATACCATTCCCCAACAGGAACCAGGTTCTGGCCCTTCTTCAAGCAATGGTTCATCACAATCTTTCATTTTCAGGTACAAGATCTCTTCATCAGGAAAATCATACTGCACTGACTGATAATCTTCAATCGGCTGGTGAGCCAAATGGTCAGCCAAGATACTACCTTTGATCGCTTTCTGAGATTGGTATTCAATATCATATTCTGATAACAACATCTGCCAACGAGCAATTCTCCCAGTTAAAGCAGGCTTCTCAAATATATACTTGATTGGATCCATTTTGGATATCAACCAAGTGGTATGATTCAACATATACTAACGCAGACGCTTAGCAGTCCAAGCCAATGCGCAACAATTCTTCTCAAGCATAGAATACCAAGTCTTATAATCGGTGAATTTCTTACTGAGGTAGTAAATCGCAAATTCTTTCTTTCCAGTCTCATCTTGCTGGCCAAGAACACAACCCATACTATCTTCAAGCACAGTCAAATACATTATCAATGGTCTTCCTTCAACCGGCGGAGACAAAATCAGAGGCTCAAGCAGATATTCTTTGATACTGTCAAAAGATTTCTGGCAATCCTCGGTCCAATCACAAGACTGGTCTTTCCGAAGGAGCTTAAATATAGCCGCACATGTGGCAGCCATGTGTGAAATGAATCTTGAGATATAATTCAAGTGGCCGAGAAATCCTCTGACTTGCTTCTCAGTTTTGGGCTCATGCATCTCTTGTATTGCTTTGACCTTGGCAGGATCAACTTCAATACCCTTCTCGCTGACAATAAAGCCCAACAACTTACCAGAACGAACACCAAAAGTACACTTATAGGGATTCAAGCAGAGTTTATACATCCTCAAACGCTGGAATAGCTTCAACAAATGCTCAACATTTTCCTTTTCATCAATTGACTTAGCAATCATGTCATCAACATAGACTTCAATCTCTTTATGCATCATATCATGAAAAAGAGTAGTCATTGCTCTCTGGTAAGTTGCACCAACATTCTTCAAATTGAAAGGCATCACTCTATAACAGAATGTTCCCCAAGGTGTAATGAACGTGGTCTTCTCCATATCTTCGGATGCCATCTTAATCTGATTATAACCGGAAAATCCGTCCATAAACGAAAAGACTTTTAATTTAGTTGTATTGTCTACCAACATATCAATGTGTGGCAGAGGGAAATCATCTTTCGGACTGGCTTTATTCAAATCTCTGTAATCAACACACATGTGGACTTTCCTATTCTTCTTCAGTACATGCACAATATTGGCCACCCATTGCGGATACTCAGCGGTCACAAGGAAACCAACATCAGTTTTCTTCTACACTTCTTCTTTGATCTTCACTACCATATCAGGATGCGTTCTTCTCAACTTCTGCTTGACTGGCGGGCATTCTGGCTTCAAAGGCAATCTATGCTTCACAATCTCAGAATCTAAACCAGGCATGTCTTGATAGGACCAAGAAAACACATCTGAATACTCTCGAAGAAGATCAATCAACCCCTTCTTAACATCTGGACACAGTCGAGACCCAATCTTGACTTCCTTCACTTCATCCTCGGAACCCAAGTTGATTAGCTCAATCTGTTCTTCGAATGGCTGAATGGTTTTTCCTTCATGCTCAAGAAGACGTGACAATTCATCACTCACTTCTTCATCACTTTCCTCCTCAACCTCAAACATAGGGAATTCAAAATTTGGAGAAGGAGAAGGATCATTGTATTCAATGGGGTTAGAAACCAACTTGTATAATGATTTGATATTTTGATTTTAGAGAAGTGAATTTGTGACCAAATATTATGCAGATGGATAATTATATTATTTATTTATGTTTTTTTTATTACCATTTTCAGAATAAAGCAAAAAGTAAAACAAAACATCATAGATGTGGATGAATAGAATTATACTTTATTAATGATCAATTTGAAATGCCCAAACAATGTTCACTTCTCCCTTAGGCATAGGAGAAGGATTTTTGAAAACAAATAAAAGCAATTACTTAGATCGATGCATAATAACAGGAATTTCAATAGCAATCCAATTGTTGCAAGCCTTTCCATGCGTCACAAAATTGGTGCAGTCTTCCTCTTCGTTGTCCTCTAGCACAGCAGCTAAGTGTTATTCATTGCCATGAATGAACCCTCCGCTACGGAAGCTGAGTTGCATATCCTCTGATCTAGCAGCTGACGAAACTTGCTGAAAACCCAGACCGGTTCTGTTCTTATTATCAGAGACCTCTACCACTCGTCCCCACTGATCAACAATTCCTTCTTCGACAATCTTCCTTTCATCTTTTAATGAGGGCATAGGTGCCCCAACTCTCTTTTCAGCAACAATAGATAAGGCTTGCAACGGAGTTCCAACCTCATCCTCAACTTCAACATAAGAGAAAGATGACAAGTGGCTAACCAACAACGCCTTCTGTAACACCCCAAATAAAGTAAAAGAATTATTTAATTAAGTTAATAATATATTTAATAATTTAATTAAATAAATTGAATTATTGGATTATTATTATTATTTTGGAATAATAATTATTATTGGAAAATATATAAGTGGAATAAGAGAAAAGGTTTTCATTTTTGGAAAAGGTTTTTACGTGAAAACTGAGAAGCTGCAGAGAAGAGGAAAAGGGCAAAGAGTTGTAGAGCAAAGGTTGGAGAACGGAAAAGCTTGAAGCTCGAAGAGTTGCCGGATTGTTAAGGTAAGGGGGGGTTTATCATCGTTTAATGGGTATTATCGATTAACATGTAATGGGTAGTGATAAGCCGTCGATTGACCCTAATTGGGATTTAGAATGCTGAGAAATTATGTTGAATAAGTGGTATTAAAGCTGAAATTGAATTTGTGTTTGAGTGTATTGTGAATTTCTGAGCGTATAGCTTTTTACGGAAGTTGAATCGGAGGTCCGGAAGTCCTCCAACGGCGGAAAATGCGGAAACTCTGCATTCTGCCTTGTGTTAGCGCAGGAACTGCTGTTTCGCCTGCGTTAACCGGTTAACCCAGGGTGTTAACCGGTTAACACTGTTATAAATTGTGAAAAATGTTGAGTTTTGCCTGCGTTAACCGGTTAACCTATAGCGTTAACCGGTTAACACTGTTGCAGTATGTAAAAATGGTTGATTTTTATGATGTAAGTGTAATTGGTGATTGGCCTATTGTATCCAATGGTGATAAATAAATTCGTGGAGTCTATGTTGCGAAATGTTGATGCAAATATGTTGATAAATTGTTTTTGTGGAAAATATTAAGTTGTAGGCTGATGAGCCAAAGTTGAATATAAGTTGTTTTGTTGAAAATGCTGAGTTGTAGGCTGATGAGCCAAAGTTGATTTTTAAGTTGTTGTTGCTGAAAAAACTGTTATGTTGTCGTTGTTATTATGTTGTTGAACTTTCAAGTCGTACGTGCCATATACATTCATATGCATTAAGTCGGGGCTTTTGCTCACACCACGTTGGCCTGGATTGGCAAAAATTATGGGGCTTTTGCTCACACCACGTTGGCCTGGATTGGCAAAAATTTTAAGTTGAAAGTTGAAGGCTTATGCCTTGATGCCCACTAAACTGGCAATGATTTTAAGTTGGGAGTTTTACTCCAAATGGTACCACATGCATGAAGAGTCGAGTCTCATTTGAGTTGCATTTACGTTGTGTTTGAATATGATGTTGAGTTGAATATGCTGCTACCGAATGCATGATATGATGTGGGTGATTAACGTGTAAAGTTACTTAACATAACATGATGATTTATAATATTTGTTATATCGATTGAGGAACTCACCCTTACAGTTATATTTTTCAGGTAACGAGCAGTGAGTTGAGTAGAAGCTAGTGCTTGAAGTCTAGAGTGCTTTTAGTGGGTCATGCTCTGATAGATGTAACATCGGGACGGGATGTTTTATTTGTTGAATAAATGTTAATTTTAAGATATTACAGATGTTGAATGTTTCTATCCGCTGCGAATTTTTAAAGAAGTGTTTATGTTGGATTAAATAATGAGCATGACTGATTTTTACGGTGAATTATGTGAAGTATTATGTGACACCCTTGGTGCATGATTACTCTGATATTGATTTATATGCTGTTGTTTTAATTAAATATTTGGGGTATTTAGAAGGGTGTTACATTAGTGGTATCAGAGCAGGTCGGTCTGTCCGGCCAGTTGTCGTGTCGTTACTGTCTAACAATTGTGTAATTGTTACTAGTCTAACTTTTAAGTTGTGTTGTAGTGATAAGTTGAAATGGCTGGAAGGAATGACGCTGCAATGGCTGCCGCAATGCAAGCAATGGCACAAGCGGTGCAGAACTTGCCAAATGCTGGTGGGGATGCTGGATCACGTAGCTTGGCGACTTTTCAGAGAGAGAATCCGCCGGTGTTTAAGGGAAAGCATGATCCAGATGCAACCTTGGGATGGTTGAAAGAGATTGAGAGAATCTTCCGTGTTATGGATTGCACTCCAGCTCAGAAGGTTCGGTATGGTACTCACATGCTAGCAGTCGAAGCTGATGACTGGTGGCTAGAGACTCACGAGAGATTGACCGCGGCAGGTGAAGACATTACTTGGGATGTATTCCGTAGGGAATTTATGAGAAAGTATTACCCGGAAGATGTCCGTGGTAAGAAGGAAATTGAGTTCCTTGAGCTGAAGCAAGGAAACATGTCTGTCACTGATTATGCTGCGAAATTTGTGGAGTTGTCCAAATTTTATCCTCATTACACTGGTGCTGGTGCTGAATTTTCAAAGTGCATCAAGTTTGAAAATGGATTGCGCTCTGAAATTAAGAAGGCTGTTGGGTATCAGAAGATACGCATTTTCACTGAATTGGTTGATAGCTGCAGGATATTTGAAGAGGACAATAATGCTCATTACAAGATTGTCAGTGATCGCAGAGGCAAGCAACATCAAAACCGTGGCAAGCCGTATGATGTTCCAGCTGGAAAAGGGAGACAAAGAGCTGCTCCGGCTCAGAGAGCTAGTGGGGGAGGTGCTCCTACTGGTATAGTTTGCTTCAAGTGTGGTCAGGCTGGTCATAAGAGTAATGTATGCACTGCTGAAGTAAAGAGGTGTTTTCGCTGTGGTAAGATTGGCCATGCAATAGCTGATTGCAAGCACAAGGAAGTGATTTGTTTTAATTGCGGAGAAGAAGGGCATATTGGAAGTCAGTGTCAGAAGCCGAAGAAAGGGAATCAGTCAGGAGGCAAGGTCTTTGCTTTATCGGGTTCTGAGACTTCTGCAGATGATCGTTTGATCCGAGGTACGTGTTATATTAATGGCTTTCCCCTTGTAGCTATTATTGACACAGGTGCGACTCATTCCTTTATATCTTTGGATTGTGCTGTGAAACTTAAGTTAGAGATATCTGAGATGCTTGGAAGTATGGTGATTGATACTCCTGCGAAGGGTTCAGTGACTACTACTTCGGTTTGTTTAAATTGTCCTTTGAGTATTTTTGGTAGAGACTTTGGGATAGACCTTGTGTGTCTTCCGTTAGTGCAGATTGATGTTATCTTGGGAATGAACTGGTTGGTGTTTAACCGAGTTTCTATCAACTGTTTTGATAAGACTGTAATTTTTCCTGGGATGGAAGAAGGAAAAAGTTTATTTCTATCAGCCAGACAGGTGGATGAGGAAGTAGCTGATGGGGCAGAGTTGTTTATGCTGTTAGCGACTTTGGAGGCTAAAGATAAACTGATGATTTGCGATCTAGCTGTGGTGTGTGATTTTCCTGATGTGTTTCCGGAAGAAGTGAATGAATTGCCGCCAGAGCGTGAAGTGGAGTTCTCTATTGACTTGGTACCTGGTACTAGGCCGATATCGATGGCTCCGTACCGTATGTCTGCTGTTGAGTTAACTGAATTGAAGAGTCAGTTGGAAGATCTGTTGGATAAGAAATTTATTCGTCCGAGTGTGTCACCGTGGGGTGCACCAGTGCTATTGGTTAAGAAGAAAGAAGGTACTATGAGGTTGTGTGTGGACTACAGGCAACTGAATAAAGTGACGATCAAGAATCGGTATCCTTTGCCGAGGATTGATGATTTGATGGATCAGTTGGTTGGTGCAAGTGTGTTCAGTAAAATAGATTTGAGATCTGGGTATCATCAGATCCGTGTGAAAACAGAGGATATTCAGAAGACTGCTTTCAGAACAAGGTATGGACATTATGAGTATTCTGTAATGCCTTTTGGTGTGACTAATGCGCCTGGAGTATTTATGGAGTATATGAATAGGATTTTCCATCGGTATCTAGACAAGTTTGTTGTGGTGTTTATTGATGACATTTTGGTGTATTCGAAATCTGAAGAAGAGCATGCTGAGCATTTGAAAGTGGTTTTAGAAGTTCTACGAGAAAAGAAGTTATTTGCTAAACTGTCTAAATGTGAATTTTGGTTAGAAGAGGTGAGTTTTCTTGGTCATGTGATTTCAAGAGGTGGCGTTGCTGTTGATCCTTCTAAGATAGAAGCGGTATCTAAGTGGGAAGCTCCGAAGTCTGTTGCTGAGATTCGAAGTTTCCTTGGTTTGGCTGGTTATTATAGGAAGTTCATTGAGGGATTTTCTAAGTTGGCGTTACCGTTGATGATGTTGACTAGAAAGGGGCAAGTGTTTGTTTGGGACTCAAAATGTGAAGAAGGTTTCCAAGAGCTAAAGAGAAGGTTGACTACTGCTCCTATTCTGATATTACCGAGTTCGTCGGAATCATTTGAAGTTTATTGCGATGCTTCATTGTTGGGTTTGGGTGGCGTGTTGATGCAGAATAAGCAGGTTATAGCTTATGCTTCAAGACAGCTGAGGGTTCATGAGAGGAACTATCCGACGCACGATTTAGAGTTGGCAGCTGTGGTGTTTGTTCTGAAGTTATGGAGACATTACTTGTACGGGTCAAGATTTGAGGTTTTCAGTGACCATAAAAGTTTAAAGTATTTGTTTGATCAGAAAGAGCTGAATATGAGGCAGAGAAGATGGTTAGAGTTTCTGAAGGATTATGACTTTGGTTTGAATTACCATCCGGGTAAAGCAAATGTAGTGGCTGATGCATTGAGTCGGAAATCATTACATATGTCTATGTTAATGGTTAAGGAATTGGATTTGATTGAGCAGTTTAGAGACTTGAGTTTGGTGTGTGAGAGTTCTCACAATAGTGTTAAATTGGGAATGTTGAAGTTGACAAGTGGTATCCTGGATGAGATCAGAGAGGGTCAGAAATCTGATATGCTTTTGGTTGATAAGTTGACTCTAGTGAATCAAGGTCAAGGTGGCGAATTCAGAGTTGATGAGAATGGTATTTTGAAGTTTGGTAGTCGGGTGTGTATTCCGGATGTTACCGAGCTTAAGAAGAGTATTCTTGAAGAAGGACATCGTAGTGGGTTGAGTATTCATCCTGGAGCCACGAAGATGTATCATGATTTGAAGAAGTTATTTTGGTGGCCGGGAATGAAAAGAGAAATCGCGAGCTTTGTTTATTCTTGTTTGACTTGTCAGAAGTCAAAGATTGAGCATCAGAAGCCGTCTGGGCTAATGCAACCGTTGGCTATTCCAGAGTGGAAGTGGGATAGTATTAGTATGGATTTTGTTTCTGGTTTACCGAGGACAATTAAGAATTTTGAAGCTATTTGGGTGATTGTTGACAGATTGACAAAGTCGGCTCATTTCATTCCGATTAGAATGGATTATCCGTTAGAAAAATTGGCTGAGTTGTATATTGAGAAGATTGTAAGTTTGCATGGTATTCCGTCGAGTATTGTTTCGGACAGAGATCCTAGATTTACATCGAAGTTCTGGGAAGGTTTGCAGAGAGCTTTGGGAACTAAGCTGAGATTGAGTTCTGCATATCATCCGCAGACTGACGGTCAGACTGAGAGGACGATTCAGTCATTAGAGGATCTTTTGAGAGCTTGTGTTTTGGAAAAGGGAGGTAGTTGGGATTGTTATTTACCGTTGATTGAGTTTACCTACAACAATAGTTTTCATTCGAGCATTGGTATGGCGCCGTTTGAAGCTTTGTATGGTAGGAGATGTCGGACACCGTTATGTTGGTATGAGTCCGGTGAGAGTGCTGTGGTTGGACCGGAAATCGTTCAACAAACTACGGAAAAGATTAAGATGATTCAGGAGAAGATGAGAATTGCTCAGAGTCGTCAGAAGAGTTATCATGATAAGAGGAGGAAGTCACTTGAGTTTCAAGAGGGAGATCATGTGTTTCTTCGTGTTACTCCGATAACAGGTGTTGGTCGGGCTTTGAAGTCAAAGAAGTTGACACCTCGATTTATTGGTCCTTATCAGATTTTAGAGAGGATAGGAGAGGTAGCCTATCGTATCGCTTTACCGCCGTCACTTGCGAATTTGCATGAGGTTTTTAATGTGTCTCAGTTGAGGAGGTACATTCATGATCCGTCGCATGTAGTCCAAGTGGATGATGTACAGGTGAGAGATAACCTGACTGTTGAAACATCGCCTATGAGGATCGAGGATCGAGAGTTGAAGCAGTTGCGGGGTAAAGAGATTGCCTTAGTGAAGGTAGCTTGGGGAGGACCAGCAGGTGGCAATGTGACTTGGGAACTGGAGGGTCAGATGAAGGAGTCCTATCCAGAGTTATTTGTTTGAGGTATGTTTTCGAGGACGAAAACTCTTTTAGTGGGGGAGAGTTGTAACACCCCAAATAAAGTAAAAGAATTATTTAATTAAGTTAATAATATATTTAATAATTTAATTAAATAAATTGAATTATTGGATTATTATTATTATTTTGGAATAATAATTATTATTGGAAAATATATAAGTGGAATAAGAGAAAAGGTTTTCATTTTTGGAAAAGGTTTTTACGTGAAAACTGAGAAGCTGCAGAGAAGAGGAAAAGGGCAAAGAGCTGTAGAGAAAAGGTTGGAGAACGGAAAAGCTTGAAGCTCGAAGAGTTGCCGGATTGTTAAGGTAAGGGGGGTTTATCGTCGTTTAATGGGTATTATCGATTAACATGTAATGGGTAGTGATAAGCCGTCGATTGACCCTAATTGGGATTTAGAATGCTGAGAAATTATGTTGAATAAGTGGTATTAAAGCTGAAATTGAATTTGTGTTTGAGTGTATTGTGAATTTCTGAGCGTATAGCTTTTTACGGAAGTTGAATCGGAGGTCCGGAAGTCCTCCAACGGCGGAAAATGCGGAAACTCTGCATTCTGCCTTGTGTTAGCGCAGGAACTGCTGTTTCGCCTGCGTTAACCGGTTAACCCAGGGTGTTAACCAGTTAACACTGTTATAAATTGTGAAAAATGTTGAGTTTTGCCTGCGTTAACCGGTTAACCTATAGCGTTAACCGGTTAACACTGTTGCAGTATGTAAAAATGGTTGATTTTTATGATGTAAGTGTAATTGGTGATTGGCCTATTGTATCCAATGGTGATAAATAAATTCGTGGAGTCTATGTTGCGAAATGTTGATGCAAATATGTTGATAAATTGTTTTTGTGGAAAATATTAAGTTGTAGGCTGATGAGCCAAAGTTGAATATAAGTTGTTTTGTTGAAAATGCTGAGTTGTAGGCTGATGAGCCAAAGTTGATTTTTAAGTTGTTGTTGCTGAAAAAACTGTTATGTTGTCGTTGTTATTATGTTGTTGAACTTTCAAGTCGTACGTGCCATATACATTCATATGCATTAAGTCGGGGCTTTTGCTCACACCACGTTGGCCTGGATTGGCAAAAATTATGGGGCTTTTGCTCACACCACGTTGGCCTGGATTGGCAAAAATTTTAAGTTGAAAGTTGAAGGCTTATGCCTTGATGCCCACTAAACTGGCAATGATTTTAAGTTGGGAGTTTTACTCCAAATGGTACCACATGCATGAAGAGTCGAGTCTCATTTGAGTTGCATTTACGTTGTGTTTGAATATGATGTTGAGTTGAATATGCTGCTACCGAATGCATGATATGATGTGGGTGATTAACGTGTAAAGTTACTTAACATAACATGATGATTTATAATATTTGTTATATCGATTGAGGAACTCACCCTTACAGTTATATTTTTCAGGTAACGAGCAGTGAGTTGAGTAGAAGCTAGTGCTTGAAGTCTAGAGTGCTTTTAGTGGGTCATGCTCTGATAGATGTAACATCGGGACGGGATGTTTTATTTGTTGAATAAATGTTAATTTTAAGATATTACAGATGTTGAATGTTTCTATCCGCTGCGAATTTTTAAAGAAGTGTTTATGTTGGATTAAATAATGAGCATGACTGATTTTTACGGTGAATTATGTGAAGTATTATGTGACACCCTTGGTGCATGATTACTCTGATATTGATTTATATGCTGTTGTTTTAATTAAATATTTGGGGTATTTAGAAGGGTGTTACACCTTCTCCCCGCCAACGATGACTAACTTCCCATTCTTGACAAATTTGAGCTTCTGATGCAATGTGGAGGTAACAACTCCAACCTCGTGGATCCATGGCCTTCCTGTCATACCCCAATTTTGTTCGGGTAAGACAAATCTTTCACCAACATTCACCACCAGATGTTATAAGGCATAAACTCTATCTTAGGGTTTCTCAGCCATAAACTACTCCAAACTCCCCATCATTTCTAAAGAAACATTCAATACTCACATGATTATTCTAAATAAAACCCTCAGTGACATCAAATTTTCAATAAATCTTTCAGTAACATTTCATTTGTTAAGATCCTTGTACATGACTCAAGAAAACATCTGTTGCGTTTGTCTTTTATTGCTGTTACTAAAGCATGGGATGGTATGCGCATTTTAGGACTTATTGGTTGACAAGGCCCATTTTGGTTTATCCATAAGATCTTTTGGTTTTAAAAAAGGCCCATTCCCATCAACATGTCTATAATTAATATTGCAAGTCCAAAGTGTGATTCAAATCTCTTTTACATTACTAATCCAAAGTCCATTTTCTTATTAGTAAGTATTAAGAGCCATGATTATTTTTTTATGATCACTTGTTATTAGCCCATTTTCACATCCCAAATATATGTGCCAAATTTTAAAGTCCTTCATAGGTCCCTAATTCCTGAATTAAAATTGCATTTTGAAGCATATTTGTGTTGGGTTTAAGCTAAGTCACCATATTTAGACTCATGCGACGTGATCTTTTGTTGGCTTCGTGGTTGGAATTGAGTTTTCGATGCTTATAATGTGCATTTCATTTTGTTCCATTAGTTATCTGATTATTTAGCCAATGACAAGTTTACTAAAAGCAACCATTTGTGAACGTCCATTTTTATTCCATTATGGCCCAAACCGTTTTCAAATGAAATAATTACTCTAAAGATTTGAGCATTTTAATTGTTGCATAAACAAAGTCTTAAGCAAAAACCGTACATATATTACAAGCAGTCCAAAAGGCACTGCACATAATTATCCAAATACAAAATATTATATCTTAATGTTTAAACTTGAATAATTAAAGTTGCTGCATATCCAACTGTTGGGAACAGAGCTTTCAGACACCAGTTGCCAACACCATCCTTAGGGTTGAGGCACCCAAATTCAGAACGCCCAAAACAATCCTTTGGCCAAAGCGGCCTAAAATCCAACCCCCTCTTAAAGCTGGTGCAGCCAATCTTCTCCTCAAATAGGGTCACTTCACTTGTGTGACCTGCAAAGAAATCAAATCAAGTCAAAAAAGGTCTTATCAATAAGCACTTAAAAAGCTGAAGAATAATTAACAAATTTGATCAGTTTAACACTTTGCCCAAAATACCACAACGAACACCCAGAAATATAATGAATCCACAAAATCAAATCCCATGAAATCTGGGATAAGCTAAATATATCCTGACAAATTATCTTGGGACTTAAAAAATTCATCATGAAGAAGATAAGAACTTAAATACCCAGAGAAGAGGACATTGAAGAGAGGACGGTGAATCATAGAGGAAGAAATCAAAAATAATTTTTCATTCAACACAACCACATAGCATTCAGAGAGAAGAAAACAGAAGAAGACGGAGAGAGATTTAGAGGAAAGGCAAACTTATCTGAAGTTTCGTCGGAGGAGACCTCGTCGTTGAACCGCTTTCGAACCAAGTAGCTTTCCTCTCCCTTTTTGCTTAAATTTTATACGCCATCTCATTCGTCCTTGTGAACTGAGTGAAACCCCCTTCATATTTTCTTTAAATTGCAACTGTTGAAGGTTTAAATCCAGAATTAGGGTTTAGGTTTAATTTGTTCCGTTGCTGTTTGGTTTTAATTTGTTGGTTGAAAGGAGTTTAGGTTTAGGTTTGGTCGCTTGTTGGAGTTTTTTTTTCCGGTTGGTCGAGTTTTGGTTTCGTCTTCGTATCGATCCGGTCGATTGAGGTTGGTTTAGGTTAAACCGAGGTCGGATTCGTGGTCACCGGCCAAAAAGAGAGGGAGTTAGTGTTTGGAGTTTTTTTGTTTGAGAGGTGGTTCGCCGGAGAAGAAGGTGGCGCCGTCGTCGTTGGCCGGCAACCACCGTCTTCTCCGGTAGGTTTTTGGTTGTGGGTTGGATGAATTTGCAGAGCGTGAGAGAGAGTGTTGGTTGAGGAGAGAGACACGAAAGTGTCAAATGAATACTCTCTCTCTCTCAAGTTTGCTTTTGTATGTTGGTGAGAGTAAGCGCATGGAGGCCAAGTGGCCTCCCAGGAGCGTGCCACGCATGGTTGACTGCTGAGTCAACCAGGGGATCCCGTGTGGATCCCCCCACCGTATAATGGTGTACCTTCCCATATCCATCACATGATCTGAGGACCAAGTCAGACTTCTTGATCTGACGGTCCAAGGCATCCCCACGAGTCAACATGGTTGACTGGTTTTTTAGGGCCTTGTGGGTTTCGTTTTGGGCCAGTTCAACCTGGGCCTATGCTTGTTTTTCTATTAAAACCCCCATTTGCTCACTTTTGGAAGATTATGTTTGGGCTTGGTTTCTATCCCAAGGCCCAAACTGTTTTATTTTAATTTTTATTTAGTCTTTGTTTTTGTTTACTTGATTTAAATAGAGCTTTATAAATTAATTAAATTACCATTATCATTTCTAAAAAATAATTAAAACTATTTGATTATCTATTATTATTATCATTATCATTAGTTATTTCTATTATATAATTATTCATTTTTTATGAGGTATATGTGTGTTAATATTTATTTAGTCGTTTGTATAAGTGTTCGATTTTATATGCGTGTTGTGGTACATTTAAGACAAACCATTCCCATTCCATCAATCCAAACCAATTTTTTTTAAAAAAGGCAAATCAACAATTCTCGATTCAAAGTCGAGCCTATTTTCAGACACCTTTTGTAAGTCGATCGCTTTTAAAGCATCGCCATCAACCTCACATGGCTTACTCTTGGGTCTTCTTACAATGAGACCTATTCGATTTTAATTAATCGATTAGATGAATTATTCACTAAATAAATTCAATTCATTCACAAAATACAAATTTTAAACCTCGATCCGACATCGAGTATTCTTTATTAAGAATTAAAATACCTAATCATAATTAAACACTATTTCATTTAGGAATAAAAAAGGAGATGGTTTTGAGTTTTCAACTCCTCTCCTCGATTATTTGAATACGAATTCTTTTACTCGGTTAGTCGAATAATCGTCATTTCTAATCCACTCAAGCACAAATAAATGAAATCCTTCTATAATAAGAAACGAAAAGGGAGATGACTTTGAGTCTTCAATCTTTTCTCCTCGATTATTTGAATACAAGTTCCCTTACTTGGTTAGTCAAATAATTGTCGTTCCTCTACAAACTTCCAAACCCCGATTAAATCAAACTATTTTCATAATAACAAAATGGAAAAGGAGATGATTTTGAGCCTTCAACTTCTCTCCTCAATTGATCGAATACGAGTTCTCTTATTCGGTTAGTCAAACAATTGTCTTTTTCCGCAAACTTATAACTTAATCAAATCATTTTTATAATAAACTATATGAAAAAGGAGATGGTTTTGAGTTTTCAACTCCTCTTCTAAAATGCTTGGATATGAGTTATTTTACTCAGTCACTCAAGTACTTGTGATTCATTCTAAAATACGTCAACCATATACAACCCTATTTTCATAAATACTCAGATGAAACAGAAAGTGGTCTAGAGTCTTCTATTCCCTTTCCCAATTATTAGGGTACGAGTTGTCTTGCTCGATTATCCGATTAATTGTCATCCATTCAAAATACATTAATTATTATCAAATCCTTTCTATAATTAAGGATGAAAACGGAAGCGGTCTAGAGTCTTCTATTCCCTTTCCCGATTGTTAGGATACGAGTTGTCTTACTCGGATATCCGAGTAATCGTCATCCAACCAAAAACATCTCAACCAATCAAAACACCCAACATATTAATCCAATTTATCACCCTCGTGTGATCAGAACTCTTTTCAAAAAAGCACTATTAATCCTTTCTAATGCGCACAACAAACTAGTGCTTAAGCCTCCGCCGAGAGTAGACAAGCCATCGTTTAGCCTTTAGAACGCGATCTACATAGTTGTTCATAAAAAACACCAACCAACCATAGTTCCCCGAACTATGAATGCTCTGATTTCCTTATTACACCATAAGGATACGTAGGCAGGAGATTGTTGTATATTCGCGAGCACACTAATAAAAAAACCTCCCCTTTCCCTTTCTGAGATTCCCATCCATTTCTATTTTCAATATATTTATAACCTGAAGATAACAAACAAACATAATTTAACACTCAATCTCAAATTAGAACTAAAAGGTTCCCGTTGAGTACGACGGACGTGAGGGGTGCTAATACCTTCCCCTTGCGTAATCAACTCCCGAACCCAAATATGGTTGCGACGACCATTATTTCATTTCCTAAAGGTTTTATCGATATTTTTCTATTCCTTCATTGGGATAAATAAAGTTCGGTGGTGACTCTGTTCGAACATAAATTTTCCGCGACCATCGCGAGGGATCATATTTTTCGAGATGCGACAGATGGCGACTCTGCTGGGGATTAGCTCCAAGCAAAAGAGAGTGAAGCCTAATTTAGTTCAGTTGATGTATTGTGTGTTAATTTTGTTTATTTGTTTGTTATTTATTCTGCTATTATTGTGTTGTCATAATTATTGTCTGGTGTTTTTATTGGCTATGTATTATTGGGGTCCTCTGGTTGGTGATACTTTGTGAGATAGGCTCTCCACCCGAGTCTGAGAAAAACCGTAAGATTAAGTTGGTGGTTGCGTAGTGGACGCCCACAAGGAGTCTTCCTTGTTGCGAAGATACGAAGACCCCGCCTAGAGGAGATTCTCTTGAGATATTATTGCCCAACGAGTTTTCGTCACGACGATAGTATTCCCAAGTTGGATCAATGACTCTAGGGACCTTATAACCCATTATATCCGGTGGTTATGTAGTATTCACCTGAAAAGTCCCAGACTTATTGGGTTAATACGAAAGCCCCAATTAGATAAGATCCCTTGGGCGTATTACTACCTTACAGTAGTATTCCCAACCTCAATCTATGACTCTGAGAACCTTATTAGAATCTTGGACTCGAGAGTTGTGTAGTATGGACCCACTGGGAGTTTTCCTCTTTGGGACCATACGAAGGCCTCACCCAGACGAGACTCTTTTTTGGGATGTTATTAGCGGATGAGCTTTCGTCATGACAATAACCTTCCTAAATAGTGATTGATGACTTTGGGAACCTCTTAACTTTAGCATCCTCCCAAAAGGGTTTTATCTAGTAACCAAGGATACCCACTCTCACGGCCTGTATGTTGACCTACCTGTGGCATGCATAGCATCATTCATAACATGACATTCATATTATTTTATTTCCAAGGAATCTGAGTGTCATAAGTTGCAGAAATTCAAGAAGCATGGAATCAAGCAAAAGAAGCATTTACTCTTTCAAGTTCAAAGATCCCGATCTAAGGAGCTTACGTGACTTGGTCTCTTAGATGCACCCGGTATACAAAATCAACTTTGGGAAGAATTATGGCAATCTGCTCAGCATCCTCAACCAACGAGTGGACCATACAACTTTAGTTACTCTGGCTCAATTCTATGACCTACCTTTAAGATGCTTCACATTCCAAGACTTCCAGCTAGCACCGATGTTGGAAGAATTCGAGTGTCTTGTTAGGATTCCTATGAAGAATAAGCCACTATTTGAAGGGATAGATGAATCTTTGCCCCTTGAGATCATTGCTAGCACGCTTCACATGGATGAAAAGGAAGTAGAGGCTAACCTGGAGACCAAAGGGAATACCAAAGGATTTTCGCTAAGTTTTCTCTTGGAAAGAGCTCATACCCTACTAAAAGCAGAAAGTTGGGACACTTGTTACTCTGCTATTGCGTTGGGCATCTATGGCATCGTCCTGTTTCCAAATATGGATGGTTTCATAGACATGGCTGCTATTTTCGTTTTCCTTGTTGGAAACCCAGTATCCACCTTGTTAGCTGATGTTTACTATTACATGAGCCATAGGTATACCAAGAAGAAAGGAATGATTGCTTGTTGTGCTCCTTTATTATATCAGTGGTTTCTAGAACATCTTCCAAAGACAGGAGCTTGGGTTGAACAGACAGATGTTAGTTGGCCTAAGAGATTGGGATCGCTCAGATCCGAAGATCTTTCTTGGTATTCCAAAGAATACATCAACATGGACATCATATTCAGCTGTGGACATTTCCCTAATCTACCACTTATTGGAACTCAAGGATGCGTGAATTCTAACCCGGTTCTATCACTAAGACAACTTGGCTACCCAATGGAAGGCCCTCCATAGGCAAGGTCTTTGGAAGCTTTCTTGTTGCTTGACTTTGGGGTTGAGAATCCTAGCTTGTTCCAACGAATCAGAAAGGCTTGGAAGAATGTCAGTCGAAAAGGGAAAGCTGATTTGGGGAGAGAAAATGGGATTACAAAAGAACCATATTTTCATTGGGTAAAGGAAAGGTTGGAGATGATCAAAATTACATTCGTCATTCGGACACCTGTACCTCTTCCTGAACCTAAGCTCACCCATGTCCCTATTGAAGAAGTGGAGGAACTCAAGACCACCATGGAAAAGATAGAAAAAGAGAATGAAGAGTTGAAGATAAAACTCCAAGAAATCATCAATGAGAAAAACACCATGAAGTGGGAGCTTGAGAGAAAGGATGCACAGATTCAAGCACATGTGGAAAAGTTCAACAAAGAGGAGCATAAGAGGAAAAAGATCAAAGTGGGACTAGAACAAGCTGACCATTGTCTATTTGAGATAAGAAATTGCATAAAAGATAAGAAATTGCGGTAAAAGTTTTGGTTTTTCTATTTGAGAAAGATTGTCAAAGTTAGGGTTCGACGATCACTTTGCATGTATATGTTCGATCAACAAAACTCATAAACTCCTTTAGATGATAAACTATTTCACAAAGTCCTCCCAATGTGTTTATCTCTAACACACATTGTGGGTTTTCCCATTTTGATCAATTGTTGATCTCTCACACAATCTATCAAAATGACAACTTTTTTGTTCAACTTTATGGTGAACAAAATCATTCATTACTATCTCTAGCTAACAAACAAGATTGGATGAAAACCTAGGTAAAGAGTTGGTAAACATCTCTCGATCATAAACCAACACAAAGAGTTATCAATAAAACAAAGTTTTCATCATACATTCATCATTAAAGAGTTTACAAATGAAGATCATCCCATATACACACAAAGCTTATGATCATCTACATCTAACCTTGACAAAATAAAGGACTTAGCTACTCATTTTCATGGTAGCTTGTACAACAAGTTTCGGTTGAAGGTTGATCAACATCCGAGTCGAAGAATCGAGATTGGATGGGAATCCACCTTCTTTTTGTAGAAAAATGTTAAGAGATGAAGAAAAATGAAGAAAAAGTGTTTCTAGGTTACAAAGTATGATCCCAAGAAAATCTGAAAAATATCTAAGTTCTAAAAAGTATATCTTCCAAAAAGTAGCCCCTGCTACTTATAGTACTGCTGTCTGAGCTGTCATGCTCGCTAGGCGAGCAGAATGGTTCGCCTAGCGAGCCCCAAAATAGGCCACCTGAGGCACCTGCGCCCAGAGGAATCTTCCAAGTCCAGATTGCATGTTCGCTTGGCGAAGCCCACGCTACCTCCTTCGCTCCAGCGAGTTTAGGTGGTTTTGCTACTGGAATTGCTCGCTGGAAGCTTGCTAGCAGCTCGCCTAGCGAGTAAGTGCTAGCTGTGCTTTTGACCAAGTCTGGGAGCGTTTGCTACTACCTTCGCCATAACGAGTTTGCTGACTTTGCTACTGTAAAATTCTGGGGATGTTCGCTGGAAGCTCGCTGGGTGCTCGCCTAGCGAGCACTTTTCTACAACACTCGCCTAGTGAGCATGCTGATGAATGCTTCCTTTCTTGGTCCCTTTGCCATCATTCATGTGCCTTTGTTTTCTATTCTTTCATGCCTAATTTCTGGACAATAACACACAAATTAAAGGTACCAAGATCATTTAACATTGTATTGCAAATCATCAAAGGCAAAGGCGGTTTCGAACACTTTAACGACAAAAAGGAGTGAAAGATGCGCATATTTGATAGCTCAAATAAGCACTTTTGGGCATCTAACAACTCTCCCCAACTAGATTCTTGCTTGCCCTCAAGCAAAGTATGCCTCTTGAAAGACAAGAGGATTTGCTAAAAGAAAAAGTTTCTCCGAAATTGGATAAAATGGCTCAAACACAAGAGAATCAACCAGACACAAGTTCCCAATGGTTAGAATAACATAATACACAAGAACTAAAACTTTATAGCAATGTAAAACATGTAACAATCCACGACAATATTATCTTGAATGAATCACCCTATCTCTCCTCTTCGAATAAGGATTGAAGAAATTACGCGTTTACAACCGCGGGAATAATCTCACTCTCCAACAAACAATGAAGAAATCAATTTAATTCATACAATGTCTAACAATTGTAAATGGAAATGCGGAAGCGCGAAGATCACTAAGGACTTTTTCGGTTGTAGCTTGGTTAGGTTTATAAACAAGGGTCATATCTAAGGCCATTGAAAATGAAATTGCCGATGCAAAAGAGACATTCACTGTACACTATTCACACATCTCAACTTCGTTCCATTTGTTTCTCATTTGAAACCTTCACAACTCTTATTTCACAACTCAATTTTTGTTTTTCACTATTTTTCATCCAAGCAAGCATTCATTTTCATTTTCTCTATATTTTTTTTTTCTTTTCACATCGTATTCACAAAACAGATGTTTCTCTTTTCTATTTTTTTTAATGCTTGCTCGGTTTTTCAAGAGTTATGGCACTTACCGATTCTTATTTTCGTTCTCCCCAACTTATTTCTTACTCACCCTAAGTGAATGCTCTTGACTTTTTACGGCAAAAGAACAATTATCAAAAATTTCCGGGTTTCAAGAAAAAAGATTTTTGACATCTCGCTTTATTTCAAGCAGAGATTCAACTGTTTAAGCTCAAAGGGGTTAACGAATACTCTCTCTGCTCATGGGTAAGTTGTATTTGGAACTGGTTGTGCTCATAAGAAAACAAGCGCCTTGATAATTTCTAATTGCTTCCACAAATTCACAATAATAAAAGACAAAGCATGAATCAAATGAATCAACAAAGTTTATTAGAATCCAACATTTAAGTGTACAATGGAGGTTTCCTCACAATTTGTGGTTCTAAGTCCTAAGTGAATCATTCATTCAATTATGTTGCAAAAAGAACAATATTCAATTACAAAAAGAGTAAAGTTCTTAATGCATTCTAAAATTCTAACCGGAGGTAACCATGTACCTTAGCATTATTCGCTTGTTTATTTTTATCATTGCCATCCAAGCTCGGATGCACCTTCATTGGATAATTCTTTGAGGAGCAACCAATCTAGAAGGTTTGACACTCGACAACCAAAAATTTATTAAACAAAAGAAATTTAAACCAAACACACAAATTAAAAACATAAACAATAACTATTACTTAAAAAATTTAAAATGATGTGCGTGGGGGACAAAACACCCCAAAAGTACATAACCAAAACCAAAATACTACAAATCTGAAAATACAATGAAATAAAACAAACATGAAAAATAAAACAAACTTAGCCCTCAAAGGACTCAGAATTCTCATCACTACCGGCCTCAGAACCAGTATCATCCTCATCATCATCATCGTCATCACCATCCTCAGCACCACCAGAAGTATCGGTACCAGAAGCACCGACACCCTCCCCCTCTCCGAAAATAGGCCTGTCCACAGGCCAGCTAGCGTGCTGCAGGAACTACTCACGCGTCATCATCGGATGCTCTCCGGAAGGGTCACGCACCTACAACTGTAACAACTGCATAGAATCGTGAATATCAAGCATGGCGCGCTGAGTTGCCGCCATCCAATCCCAATTATAGTTGCAGACAGCCTGCTGGAAAGGATCGGATCCTTGAGCAAAAGTACCAGGACCATCAGAAGCCTCGGTAACATCAGCAGCTGAGCTACTCCTGAAGTTCTTTGGTTTGCAATACTTGGCCACATATCTGTCATCTATGGCTGGCGGGATCCTCACTTGACTCCGGGAGGGTAGCTTCACCCTCGAATGTTGGTATAAAGCCATGATGAGACACGGGAAAGCAAGGGGACAGTTAACTCGTGCCCCCGACTTTAGCCCGCTCTCAACCACTGACTTCATCTCTAAAGCAATTATCCTCGCCACATCAATCTGAATATTCGTGAGAATGCAGTGAACCAAGTGTGCCACTGGGATCGGCATGGTTGAAGTGTGAGACTTGGGTTTAATATTTGTCAGAACCAGCATTAGGATCAGCTGAGCCATGGGAATCATGTCCTCTCTATGGTATCTCATCGGAACCCCAGATGGGTTCAACTCAACTGATTTCCCCTTAAATAATAGGCCTGCAGAAATAGAATCGGTATCCCGGTGAAGCCTCAAATCCCTATGGTATGTGTCCCTCTCATTTTCCCCCAGATGGAGCGGTTCACCCAGCACACGGTTGATAGCATCCCGATCGAAAGCAACCGGACAGCCGGACACTCTTGTGACCCAAGTGAACGGCTCGTCATCATTAGGTAGTGCGTTCGCATAGAACTCACGCACTATATCGATGTCATAGTTCTCAAGGGGAGATATCAACCGGTCCCATCTCTTGCTATGAATCAACCCAGCAAATGTTCGGTAGTCGCCTTTGGGGTTGATCACAAATCTTTTCTCTGGCAAAATTTTTCTCTTTTCCAAAGCCACATAGCGAGCGGCTTGCTTTGCCCCTACGAATTTGTCGGTGTTGAACTGTATTGGCACCGTACGGGATGTGCTCCCGACCTTTCTTTTTTTCGAAGCGCTCGACCTGGATGCCATCTGCAAAGTTATAGAGAAGAAACAACACAAACACAAAACATATTAGAGAGCAAAACAGAAAAACCAACTACTGTTATGGTCGCGACTGCTTCGCCTAGCAAGTACCTAGCGAAGCTTCGCTACAGGTTCGCCTAGCGAAGTGGCAGCGAATGCTCGCCACTGATTCGCCTAGCGAGGTGCTAGCGAATGCTGCGGGATTCTGAGTTCTCATTTGATAACCATCCAAATTCAGGAAACCCTAAGTCTACTGGTACCCATTTCAGAAACTAAGTGATATATCATGCAAAGCATAGTTCTAAGATACATGCAAATCTAAACCCACATGCAAAACCTAATGATACCCACTCTCCCAAATTCACCCTAAATGTGACATACTTCAGAATTTTACAAATTGGAAACATAAAGTAATGAAGAAAGGGAAAACCTGATTTGAGAGATCGATTGAGTTTGAAATGCACGGTTAGGTTTGCAATGCAATGTTAGGGTTTATGTGAGATGAAAAGTGAGAGAGTGATTATGAGTGAGAGTAAGTTTGATCTTATATTCAGACTTAAAAACGAAATAACAAGTTTTTGGGCCCAAATGAGTGGCCCTGTGAAACAGAATTAAAGTGCTGTCATGCTACGCTCGCTACTGCCTTCGCCTAGCGAGCAGCTAGCAAATCAGCTCGCTACTGCCTTCGCCTAGCAAGCAGCTAGCGAGCATGACATCATTTTGTTTTTTCAAAACAGCATGTAAAGCACATTTCAACAAGGTTTATCAAATTGAACACCAATACCTCAGAACAGAAAGCTATAAATACTTACAATATTGGGGTGCCTCCCAACAAGCGCTTGTTTAACATCGGATAAGCTCGATGGTTCGATGCTCACAAAGGAGCATCCAAGGAAATTGTGCAGCTTCCGCGATCCACTTTGTTGAGCAACTTCCTCAAGGGCTTTGTTGTCTTCAAGAGGTTCTTGATGAACCTTCGATAAAATCTGATACCACCCTTTTTCGGAACTATTTGCACAACGCTCACCCATTCACCGTCGGAGATAGAACAATTCATCCCGGCCTCTACTAGTTTGACAACGTCCTTCTTTTTCAGCACGCGCATCAATTGATTCTCCTCTTTTGTGGACAAAGTGTTGCTAATGATTACCGGTTTAGTATAGTTATCTCCAAGGAACACATACTTCAAATGTGGCTCTAGTTTTGGCTCCTCCACTTTCTTTGTCATATCCAAGCCTTCGCTTGTCTCTTCATGATAAACAAGTTCTCCACAAGCCTCTAATTCATGCAACAATGCTTCCATCTCTTTTCCTTTATTTTTGGTCGAAACTTTGTATACTCCGATAAGAGATCTTTCGGAAGGATTAGAAACATGAACCTGGTTTGCGACCTCCACTAGCTTCTCCTTGGTGG
Organism: Lathyrus oleraceus; assembly: GCF_024323335.1. Taxonomy (NCBI): domain Eukaryota; kingdom Viridiplantae; phylum Streptophyta; class Magnoliopsida; order Fabales; family Fabaceae; genus Lathyrus; species Lathyrus oleraceus. Next base: position 311,280,620 of record NC_066583.1, read on the forward strand.
CATCGATTCAGAAAGAATCATGCTTCTCATTAGGATGCTTTTTGGCTTCAAAAATATGGAAGGCTACCTCTTCATTTTGGACCCTTACTTTCATCAAACCGTTGTCAACGTCAATCATCATGCGTGCGGTTTTCATGAATGGTCGGCCAAGAATAAGCGGAGCATCGTCGTCCTCTTCCATATCAATAATAATGAAATCAACCGGGAAGAAGAATTTGTCAACTTTCACTAACATGTCTTGAGCAACTCCATATGGTGAAGTGGTAGACTTATCAGCTAGTTGTAAAGTCATCTTTGTAGATTTGATCTCAACGTTTCCCAATCTTTTAACAATGGATAGGGGAATTAAATTGATGCTAGATCCTAAGTCAATCAAGCCATTACCCGTGTAGGTGTCTCCAATGGTTACCGGTAAAGCGACTCGTCCCGAATCGGATTCCTTCCTTGGGAGAGTTTTTTGAATGATGGCACTACATCATGCATCAAGCAAGACTGTCTCTGGTTCCGTGTACCTCCGCTTTTTAGTAAGTATGTCTTTCATGAATTTTGCATACTTAGGCATTTGCTCCAATGCTTCGGCAAACGGAATTTTCACTTTCAATTGTTTGAATATATCCATGAACCGGGCGTAATGCCGTTCATTCTCCCTCTTAGATGGAGCATGTGGATACGGAAGGTTTTGGATTGGAGTAGCGCTCACTACCTCCTTTCCTTTAGCAACTCTAGAACTTCTCGCTCTTTTCTTTTTCACTGCCTCCACCATCACTTCATCACTCTTATTTTTTTCGACTTCCACACTTTCTTTATTTTCAACTTCACCATTTTTTTCATTCTTTTCAACTTCTTCCTCACTCCACTCCCCAACTTCACCATCAATACCATCCTCTATTATTTTCTCCTCATCATTTTTTTCTTCCTCTCTTTTTTTACTCTCATCTCTTTTTTTATTCTCACTAATCAACTCCCTTCCACTTCTCATCGTTATTGCTTTACAATGCTCTTTTAGATTCGTTTGCGTGTTCGCCGAAAAAGATGGTCCGGGTTGTTGTTCCCCTAGTTGCTTAGCAAGTTGACCGACTTGAGTTTCGAGATTTTTGATTGCCGCATCGTTGCTCTTTTGATTAGCCATCGACATTTGCATAAATTGTGTCAATGTCTCTTCTAACTTTGAAGTCACGACCGGCGGTTGTTGAGGTTGGTAAGGATTTTGGGGAGGGTTTTGACGGCTAGAAGAACCACCCCCATAATCTTGGTTATGGTAATAGTTACCCCTTGGTTGGAACCCTTGATTCCCTTGAAAGTGTTGTTGTTGATTTTGAGGATGTGGTTGATACGGTTGTTGTTGTTGTTGCCTTGGTTGGTAGTCTCGTTGGTTCGCCATGTAGTTTACTTCTTCGAACCCGGGAGGTGGACAAAACCCGATGTCATGCTCACCCTTGCAAATCTCACAATAAGCTATTTGTTTAGCTTTTGAAGGTTCTCTCAACTCTTTTATTTGTTGAGTTAAGAGTTTAACTTGTTGTGAAATGAGCTTATTTTGGGCAAGAATAGCATCGTTTGTCCCAAGCTCTAGCACTCCCGGTTTCTTCAAAGAGTTGCCTCTACTTTGACTTTGGAGGTCATTTAGAGCCATTCGGTTAATGATATCAGTAGCTTCTTCGGCGCTTTTAGACAACAAAGAACCACCCGAAGTAGCATCCAATAAAGTCTTGCAATTCGGTTGGAGGCCATTCTTGAAAATGTGGATTTGCGTCAATTCATCAAAACCGTGCCCTTTGCACTTCCGAAGCATGGATTTGAATCTTTCCCACGCCTCATTCAATGATTCGTTGGTCCCTTGTGAAAACACGGAGATTACCGTTTTGGATTCCATGAAACGGTTGTGGGAGAAAAATCTTTCAATGAACTTCTCTTCCAACACGTTCCAATCCGTCATGACTGCAGGTGTTTGATCCAAGTACCAATCTTTGGCTTTGCCGAGCAAAGCATGAGGAAATAGTCTTTTGAACAACGGTAGCTCTTGAGCTTGATCAATTCCGGCCGCCAATGTTATCTCGTAAAATTTGGTAAGAAAAGCAAAGGGGTCTTCATGGTCCATTCCGGTGAATGGACTTCCATATAGCAAATTAAGAGTTCCCGTCTTCATCTCGGCTTGCCTTCCCGTGTGGTTGGCAAACTGAGCAGTATTCCTTGGTTGTTGACACATGGTGTGGAAATGGGCGGTGGTTGTGGTGGTTGATCCATGATAGGTGTGAAAGGTGGTGAATGTGTTGTAGAAGAACTTTCTCCTTGTTCTTGTCGTTGTCTAGCTTGTTGCCTCCTTCGTCTCGTTCTACTATTCAGTCTCCTTGCGGTTCTTTCGATCTCGGGATCAAAAAGAAGTTGGTCCTCAGGAACCTGCCCTCGCATAAAACGATAGTTGCACACTAAACCAAACAAATTAACAAGCACAAGTTAAAAATTCAAAAGTTAAAAATTTAGCAACTATTGCGATGCTCGCAATATCAATTCACAATCCCCGGCAACGGGGCCATTTTGTTGGGATAGGGTTGGTATGTCAGGTTTTTGTTATCGTCTCCACAGGGATTGTGAGATATCGCCGCCATTCGACAGTTGTTTTAATTCTTAACTCAAAGTAACAAGGGGGGTTTTGGTTTTAGTCACGGTAGCTTGCATAAAAGATAAGAAATTGCGGTAAAAGTTTTGGTTTTTCTATTTGAGAAAGATTGTCAAAGTTAGGGTTCGACGATCACTTTGCATGTATATGTTCGATCAACAAAACTCATAAACTCCTTTAGATGATAAACTATTTCACAAAGTCCTCCCAATGTGTTTATCTCTAACACACATTGTGGGTTTTCCCATTTTGATCCATTGTGGATCTCTCACACAATCTATCAAAATGACAACTTTTTTGTTCAACATTATGGTGAACAAAATCATTCATTACTATCTTTAGATAACAAACAAGATTGGATGAAAACCTAGGTAAAGAGTTGGTAAACATCTCTCAATCATAAACCAACACAAAGAGTTATCAATAAAACAAAGTTTTCATCATACATTCATCATTAAAGAGTTTACAAATGAAGATCATCCCATATACACACAAAGCTTATGATCATCTACATCTAACCTTGACAAAATGAAGGACTTAGCTACTCATTTTCATGGTAGCTTGTACAACAAGTTTCGGTTGAAGGTTGATCAACATCCGAGTCAAAGAATCGAGATTGGATGGGAATCCACCTTCTTTTTGTAGAAAAATGTTAAGAGATGAAGAAAAATGAAGAAAAAATGTTTCTAGGTTACAAAGTATGATCCCAAGAAAATCTGAAAAATATCTAAGTTCTAAAAAGTATATCTTCCAAAAAGTAGCCCCGGCTACTTATAGTACTGCTGTCTGAGCTGTCATGCTCGCTAGGCGAGTAGAATGGTTCGCCTAACGAGCCCCAAAATAGGTCACCTGAGGCACCTGCGCCCAGAGGAATCTTCCAAGTCCAAATTGCATGTTCGCTAGGCGAAGCCCACGCTACCTCCTTCGCTCCAGCGAGTTTAGGTGGTTTTGCTACTGGAATTGCTCGCTGGAAGCTCGCTAGCAGCTCGCCTAGCGAGTAAGTGCTAGCTTTGCTTTTGACCAAGTCTGGGAGCGTTCGCTACTACCTTCGCCACAACGAGTTTGCTGACTTTGCTACTGTAAAATTCTGGGGATGTTCGTTGGAAGCTCGCTGGGTGCTCGCCTAGCGAGCACTTCGCTACAACACTCGCCTAGCGAGCATGCTGATGAATGCTTCCTTTGTTGGTCCCTTTGCCATCATTCATATGCCTTTGTTTTCTATTCTTTCATGCCTAATTTCTGCACAATAACACACAAATTAAAGGTACCAAGATCATTTAACATTGTATTGCAAATCATCAAAGGCAAAGGCGGCTTCGAACACTTTATCGATAAAAAGGAGTGAAAGATGCCCACATTTGATAGCTCAAATAAGCACTTTTGGGCATCTAACACAGGGGCGGATTCAAAGCTGGGAAGATTTGGCTGACGCATTTCTCCGTCAGTACAAATATAACTTAGATATGGCACCCGACCGAATGCAGTTACAAGGGATGGCCATGAAAGAAAATGAGTCATTTAAAGAATACGCCCAGCGATAGAGAGAGTTGGCTACTCAGGTAGAGCCACCATTGTTTGAAAAGGAAATGACCGAAATATTTATGGACACGCTGAAGGACCCATTCTTTGATAGACTGGTGAGTAGTGCAGCATCCGACTTCGCACATCTAGTCACAATCGGAGATCGCATAGAAAAAGGGTTGAGGGATGGAAAGATTCCAGGAGCTGTGGCAGCCCCTAGCGCACCGAAAAAGTATTATAGAGGCTTCCCGAAGAAAAGAGAAGGTGAAACGAACTCTATATCCAGAGGCTATAAGGGGAAGCAACATGCTTCATATGGCCAAGTCGCCTCCATGGTACCCATACCTTATCAACAACCAATGCAGCAACAACAAGTGTATCAACCACAACATCAACAACATCGTCAATAGAAAAACACCGCGCCACCAAGACAATTCAAGCCAAGGCCTCCGAGAAGGCAACTCGATCCTCTACCAGTACCTTATAGCCAAATATTCCCATATCTGCAAAAGGAGGACCTTCTGACATTAAGGGAGCTAAAACCGGTTGTTTTTCCATATCCACCTGGATATGATGCTAACGCCCATTGTGAGTTTCACATGGGAGCACCCGGTCATACCTTGGAGAATTGTTTTGCATTTCAAAATCGGGTACAAGACTTGATCGAAGCAAAGGCTGTCTCCTTCACTCCGAGATGCCCGAACGTGAACACCAATCCTATGCCAACACATAAGGATGCTTCCGTCAGTGCCATTGAGGAGAGTGGTCAAGGTAAATTGATCTGTAAGGTTGAAGAGATTCAAACCCCTATCGCCAGGATAGGAGCACAATTGCTGAAGAATGGTCTAATCCCGGAGGAGCTAGTTGCTGAAGAGAACAATAAAAAGTTGAGGAATTTTATACAACAAATGTTGGATCAAGGCGAGTTACAGATAAATCATCGTGTCAAGAGCAAGCGCCAGGAAGAGATAGTTGTGGTGGACATCCCTTATGATGAGGTTAATGTGGAAATACCTATAAGCCCATTGGTGATAGAGTTTCCAGCACCGTTCGCATATGAAGATGAGAAGACGGTCCCATGGATATATCAGCCCAGAGCTTTTAAGCAAGGGCAGGAAGACCAACCCTTAATGATCAACGAGCCAAACATCACCTCGATTGTGGGGCCGACAGGAATGACACGTAGTGGCCGAGTGTTTGCACCAAGAACTGCTGATACTTCTACAAAGGCTAAAAGGAAAGAAGTTGTTATCCAGATCCTCGTCCCTAATCAAGAAATGCAAGACATGCACCTGTCTCCTAAAGCTGCAGTCACTCGTGAAGAGGCTGAGGAATTTCTGAGGATAATCAAGAAGAGTGATTATAAAGTGGTGGACCAACTGAATCAAACACCTTCAAAAATCTCCATGTTATCTTTATTACTCAGCTCAGAAGCACACATGAATTCATTGTTGGAAGTACTGAGCGCCGCACATATCACGAAAGACATAACAATAGAACAGTTTGACGATGTGATAGCTTATGTGACCACTGAGAATTTTTTGGGTTTTAACGATGATGAACTACCGATCGAGGGAAAGAACCATAACAAGGCCCTACATATCTCCTTGAAATGCATAGACACTATACTATCAAGGGTATTAGTGGACACAGGTTCCTCGCTAAACGTCATGCCGAAGACAACTTTGATAAAGCTGCCAATGGAAGGGATAAGTATGAAGCCCAACACCCTAATCGTAAAGGCATTTGATGGCTCAAGACGAGCAGTGATAGGAGAGGTTAACTTACCAACTAATATAGGTCCAACTATTTTCAATATCACGTTCCAGGTCATGAACATACATCCCAGTTATAGTTGCCTACTTGGGAGACCATGGATTCACTTCGCATGCGCTGTCACCTCTACTCTACATCAAAAGCTAAAATTCATTACAAATGACAAGATAATTGTGATTGGAAGAGAGGAGGATATCTTGGTTAGCCACTTGACATCTTTCCGGTACATCGAGGTGGATGGCGAGATAACTGAGACATCATTCCAATCCTTGGAAGTGGCAAATATGATGGCCATCCAACAGACATTGGAGACCTCGAAATCAGGACCATCCATGGCCTCGTGGCAAGGAGCTAAGGCTGTTATGGAAAGTAAAAATGCTCAAGACTGGGGCAAACTGGTGGAAGTGAAAGAGAAACGAGACAAGTTTGGACTGGGGTATGACCCATCATCAAATAAAGCCGGTAACCGACATGACAAAGAGTAGATTCCTTCTGTAGAGGAAACGTTCACCAGCGCTGACCACATTTTTGGCAAACAGGTGGCGATGATCAGTGATGAAGATCATGAAGAGGGGGTGTCTAGCTGGATGCGACAAGCCGCACCTAATGAAGAGCTGACAAACTGGAAGGTTGTGGAAGTTCCCCAAAATTTTCAAAAGTAATTTTATTATTTTAGACAAAACCATGTGCTCTGCCTAAGGCACAATGGCGTGTTGTATGGCCTCCTTTATATTTTTCAAGAGTTTTTATATCATTAATGAAATAGAAATTTGCATCCAAATTTTTGTTCCTTTTCTTTCATTTTTTTTATTATTGCAAAAAATGGCATCAATTTTTATGCACGCACTTTCTAAATAAACTACATAAATCATAACATGCAGAAACACCACCGAGACCATTGATAACGACACTGCTAGGGTCCAATATGATTTTGATTGTCCAATCTACCAAGCTGAAGACAAAGTGGAGGAAGATTGCGAACTCCTTGAAGAGTTGTCCAGATTACTCAGACAAGAAGAGAAGGTCATTCAACCACACCAGGAGGACGTTGAAGTTATCAATCTGGGAACAAAAGAAGACAAGAGAGAAGTAAGGGTAGGCGGACCAAAGTCAATGCGTGGCAAACAAGGTAATTAGAACCAAGGGCCAAGATTAGAAGGTATGGACCAGATCAGATGGCCTGGATCATTCCAGCGTACCACCAGAGCCCTATCTCTGGTCATCTTCTCCGGTGACCCTCACTAGACTGGTCCAACCAAAAGCTTCACAAAAATGAAAGATCCACATATGGTTTTAAAGATAAAATCACTAAGAACATGAATCTGGCCTTCATTTCTTCCAATTCTCACTATATAAAAAGATACGTGGAATTGAAAAATGAGGTATGCAAACTGAGTTGCTTTGATTTGACCTCAAAGCAACTCAATCTTGTAGCATACATTGATAGGACTTCATTCAACCACAAATTAAGCAAAATTATGGAGAAATAAGAGAGAATCAGAGAAGGAAAGTTTCTGAAAATCCACCTTCAGGTTGCAGTGTTTTGACTTGATCTCGATACAATTCTTCTTGGCTTTGATTCCTCTTGCTTATAGGAGATGATTTGAGCACAAATGGCTTTGAATCCTTGGATTTTTAGCTCAAAAATAGAAAGAGAACTAAAACTCGATTTCAAGTGAAACCTTCAAGGTATTATTTTAATGGAGGTTAGGGGAATTTGCAGATCAAAGCTTGGGCAAGGGTCCTCAATTCTGAGGCAAATGAGTTCATTATATAGGCAATGCAAAGTGATATTCACACCATTTGAAATTGAATCCAAAAATAGCAACTCATGTGCATGGTTGCATGGGCATGCATTTAGGCGTGAATAATGATTGCAACAGGTCTAAATTCATGCACAATTTATGCTGAGATCACTTCATGAAGCCATGTAAAGTTGTTTGAAAATTGAGTTCAAAAAATGCCAAATAGGGCCATGCAAAGGAACCATGCGCAAGTCCCTCAATTTTGATCCAAATGCCATGCAAAGGGGAACAACTTTACTGTTGAAACTTTTTCCATTTTGAGCTTGGATCATGATGTATTTTGGTGTGGAAGTTGGAGGAATCAAACATACTTGAAAATTTTCTAACTTAAAATTCAAATGACCCCTTTTTCCATTTTGAATAACTTTTGCTATGAGCTTCAAATGACCTTGGTTCCTTATTCAAAGTTGTATCTACTTAAATACTCTTCAATTTGTTCACAAATTTGACACCATTTGGATCTAGCATGATGGAGTTATGGATTTTAGAAGTTGAGGAAAATTGCTTGTTCAATGGTGATGGTCCAAAATGACTTATAATGTTCCCTCTTGTTACATGCCTTTGAAAGTGGAATTTGACCTTTGTCAAATAAAAGTTGGAGAATATGTCTTGAAGTTGATCATGAAACTTGGATGATATTCATATAATAAAAATTGAGCAAGCTATGGTTCTTGGAAGTTAACCTTCTATCTAGGGCACAGACAAAATGACCTATAATCTTTCACCATAAAAAGTGACTTTACAAGCAAAATTAGCTCTTAATTCCAACATGAAAGTTGTTTGGAATATCATAAAGAGTAACTTTTATAGTGGAATCATTTTAATATGACAAAAATTGTAGGAGATAGGGTCTAGAGAACCCTAGATTTGACCAGATGACTTCTCTTGTCAACCTCTTTGAACCAACTTGCAAACTTGAAGTTCTTTTGCTCTTTGGGGCTCATGGAGGATCATATTGCTTATGATGAAGTACAATGGAGTATTCCTTGATTTATTTGACCAATTGTTTAAAGAAACTTACTGAGGAAGGCACACAAGATTCTCAAATGAATTAGGGCTTCCAAGACAAACAAGCTTCAAACTCTTGATGAATTATCAATCAAAATGACAAATAAAGAACATGGGGATACATATATGATGCTTAGAACCAATGTGAACCTTTTATAACTTGATCATTTGCATTGAGGGTCTCAAACCCTAGATGTAAGCTTGATGAGGCACAGGTAGATGCACACACTACCTACAAAAGAAATGAAGCTACACTAGACATATTTTTTGGTATTTTGGTTAGTAAACAAAGAGAAATAAAGTATGGTACAACAAAAAATGTGCTTGGTGATATCTCCCAATACAAACCCAATGAATGAGGGGTGAGGAGGATGCCATAGTGTGATCCCAAAGCCAATGCAAATGATGAGATGGCATGAGGGCTCTTAGGGTCAAAATTGGGGTCTTACACCTACGTATCCTTATAGTGCAATAAGGAAGTCAGAACTCTGTAGTTCGGAGGACAAAGACTGGAAGAGACGATGATTGAGTGTGGTGTTTAAACCAAAAGGAAAAGGCTTACCAAAGCGTTGAGACTAACATGGTAAGGGAAGAAAAATAGGAAATGGTGTCAAAACCAAGAAGAGGAAATAAAAGTTGTGTCAAAACCAAGAAAGGGGTGTATAACTATGAAGGTGTCAACCTAAATTATGGTGTCATAACCAAGAAAGATGAGAGTTAACCATAGAGGTGTATCCCAAATAAAATGATAGGGAGTTAACCATAGAGGTGTATCCCAAATAAAATGATATGGAGTTAACCATAAAAGATGTGTCCCTGAATTGTAGTGTTAAAACCAAGAAATGAGGGTTAACCAAAGAGGTGTGTCCCAAAGGAAAAGGATAGGGGGTTAACCATATAGTTGCGTCCCTAAATTGTGGTGTCAAAACCGAGAAAGGTGGGGGTTAACCATAAAGGTAGATCCTAAAGAAAAGGATAAGGGGTTAACCATAAAAGTGTGTCCTTGAATTATGGTGTCAAAACCAAGAAATAGGGGTTAACCAAAGTGGTGTGCCCCAAAGGAAAATGATAGGGGGTTAACCATAGAGGTGTGTCCCTAAATTGTGGTGTCAAAACCAAGAAATAGGGTTTAACCAAAGAGGTGTGTCCTAAAGGAAAAGGATAGGGGGTTAACCATAGAGGTGTGTCCCTGAATTGTGGTGTCAAAACCAAGAAATGGGGGTTAACCATAGAGGTGTGTCCCAAAGGAAAAGGATAGGGGGTTAACCATAGAGGTGTGTCCCTAAATTGTGATTGCAATGTTATTTAAACTAAAAGGAGAGATAAATTGAGCCACGGGGCTAGTTGCAAACTTTATAATGAATTGACTAGAATTGCACTAAAGTCTATGAACATAGACAAATACTCTGAGCAAATGGGTTATTCGTCCCGTACTCAGAGATATTCTAGATAAATTTCGGAAAGATTCCCTCTCATCATTATCTATTGCTTAAGGCTCATGGCATGCAATCCTAGTCAATGACTGATAAGTTATTGAAGCAGGTTCCCATAGATGCTTGTGGGGATGATTCAGATGGATGAGATTTGCTGAGGTGACTTGTAGTCCATTGGAAGTCTTGTACTTGTTGAAAGGATAAAGCTCCAAAGTAACATAGACAAGTCCCCTCAAGTGGCCAAGGGACTTATGGTTACTTGACAAAGACTGAGGGAGTGTGCACATAGTTGTAGGATCTAGTTGATCAAACATAACTTGGTCAAGATAAATCAAAGGGAATAAGATTGATGAATAAACATAATGCATTATCATACAAAGACTAGCCTAAGGTCTCATTGTTAGGTGGCCCAAGAGAAAGCCATATGGGTGCAAAGTGTAATGTCATATGTCTCATTATTAGGTAGCCTAAGAGAAAGTCATGTGTGTACAAATGTGTGTTAAGCCTAAGCAGATGAATGCAAAAAGCCAGAGGCATAAAGCAGATGAACAAAACCACAAGTTCAAAAGTTCCACAGGAGCAAAGGTATGTCAAAGTGTCCACAAGGTCCATGGGTCCAAGGTCACTTCAAGTAAGGCAAAGGGTCTAAGTCCTAAGTCGAAAGTCCAAAGTCCAAAGATATGATAATCATTCCAAGTCAAGCATAGGTTTAAGATCAAGTCAAGTAACTTTATCATGTTTTGATTCATTGAGATTAATAAGCAGATCAATCAAATAAGATAAGAAGTAACTGATGAATAAGACAAGATTAATATATTATGAAGTGAGATGATGATTAATGAGACATAAAAGTAAAGTGTATTAAGTAAATGGCATAAAAGTAAATGACATAAACTAAATGACTTGAATTAAAGGGAAATAATTAAATGGTAATAAAGTAAAGTGCAAGAAGTAATGTTAGGAGTTAGTGGTCAATTAATTGTGTCGGGACAATTTAGCATTATGTTAAGCAATCGTAAGTAGGCTTATGTAGAAGAAATACCTATCTGAAGTCAGTCAATACCAATTTATGTGTTAGACATGTTAGAGAATTAACACAAAGTCAATCTCCTACAACATGTAACACAATGATCAAAGAAGAGAAGAGATGAAGATAGAAATAATGAAAATGAGAGATAAGGAAATCACATAGGGATCAATCTATCCACAAATAAAAGGAATAAAAATATGGCGCATCAAGGGATAACCTATCATTGATGCAAAGTGTTGAAGATGATTCATGATCATCTATCAACATGTTTGAATCAAAGAAGGTTGAATCAACCTCAAGTCCATCTACCAATGATTTGAAATATGGAAGACCTCATCAACCAGGAAATCAACTTAAGTCAAATCATCAAGTGAATAATAAAAATGAATAAAAATGACTTAATAATGATTAAAAAAGAAACTAAAAGAGAAAACTCTAAAGAGGTATCAAAACACCAAATAAAAGTCCAAGACAAAAAAGGAGGAAGTCAACAAAATTATAAGTAACTTGATCTCAAAATTTGGGGTGAAAAATGTTTCAAGATGATTAAAAAGAAAATTTTAAATGAGAATTAAATAGAAAATAAAAGAAAATATGAGTTAAATGCAAAATGACTTTTAAAAATTATGCAAAAATTATATGTGGTAGAAAATACTTTTTATAAAATTATGAAAAAAAGTTGGAATAAATGAGCTAATTAAAATGAATTTTTAAATAAAACTAAATTAAAATAAAAAAAGAAAAAAGAAATTTAAACGCAACAAATAGGTTGGGTGGCGCATTCTGATTGGCCAAGGAATTCAAATTTCCCTCTAAAGAGCGTGAAGCACTTCGTCTTCAACCTCCCGATTTTGATTTTGCAAGTTCATGAACTTGAAGTTTTAAGCTCAAACACCAAACATGCAAGATTTTACTTCATTTATCTTTCATGTCCCACTTCATCAGAGCAAATGATTTTCTCTGAGCAGAGAGAATTTGTTGAAACACGTGAAGAGCCCTAGTTCTTCAAAGTTAAATTAAATGACCAAATCAAAAGATAAAACCAAAGTAGATGAGGGCTTTTGATCGGTGAAACAACACGAAGAGAATGGTAACTTGCTTGAAGATGGTAAAAACGGCCAGAGCAATTCAGGAAGTCTCGAAGCTTGGTTCCAGTTGGAGAAGGTTCAGAGGTCGTCGATGAGGCTTTATAGGCAAACAAACTCGAAGGTAAAGGCTTGAATAAATGGAACTGTTAGCTGTTTTTTTTGTGCTTTTGAGTTTCAGTGAGGTAGGGATTTCTTGGTTATTGAAGCTTGCAAATGAAGGAAAATCACCCCCTATTTATAGGAAATGAAATGGGAAGCTCACACATGTGGTTTAGATCTGAAATCGTGTGAGTTAGGGTTGGACTTTTGCAATTTTGAAACCGTGTGAAAACTCATGAGGAAAGTATGATTTGTTGGTGAAATGAGATTGTTTCTAGCTTATTTGCATGCGTTTTGACATCACGAAATGTTTTCACATGTGCAAGTGGTCCCAAAACAAGTAATGACTTGTAATTTCAAATTCTGGGTTTGTTCCAAAACAAAGTTCATGTTACCATGTTCATGTTTAGGCCAATTTCAATCTACTCGTGTGTTTTCCAATTTTCCTTGAGCCAAATGATCCTTTCATGGAGTAAAACACAATGTAAAAAGAAACAAGTCTAAAGGATATTTGAGGTGGAAATGGCATGCTTGGGAAGTTAGGGTCGTGACCTGAAGTTTAGGTTGGGAATTTGGTCAAGCAGCTTTTGGCATGTTTGGTCATTTTGAGGTCCCAATTTGGTGACACCATAACTTTTGATTCCCTCGTGCATTTTGAGCCAAACTTGGGCTAAATGATCTTTGACATGATCTTTAAAAGATGCAAAACGAATGGGATCAAAATAATACTTGAGCTAAAAATGGCAAGGGTGGAAAGTGATGGTCGTGACAAGGTTTTGACCCATTTTGGCAACTTGGTCCTTTGCACAAATGAGGTCCTTAATGATTGAATTAATGTTTGACCCTTTAAGAAAAGTTGTAGGGGATATAAAAAATGCATATTTTTCTCAAATAATCTTGTCAATTGGATAAAAATTGAAGAAGTTATGGAGTTTGGACCAAAGGCATGGCATACTTGCAAATTAGGTCAAACACATTTGTGCCCCTTTATGCCAATTTGATGTTTTCTTGCATTTCAAACCACAATGATGATAGAATAAACATCCCTTGATGAAAACTTTATTAGTACTTGAGTAATCTTGAGAATAACTTGAAGATTAAGTGATGTGGAATGGAAATAAACACATGAACCACCTTTGAATCAACATGAAGCAAACTTGCATTTCCTTTGGACAAAAGACCTTTGTCTTGCCTTGATTTGGAGCATGGTCACCTACATGAGAAACAAGAACAACTAAGTTCCATCTCTTATTTAATTTAGGGTTAGTTGACAAGAAAAATCAAGATGAAACCCTAATGTTAAGATACAAACTAAAATATGGCCATGCTTGTGATCCAATGACCAAATGCAATGGTCATGCATGATATGATTTGATGTATGCAAATGAGATATGCAAAAATGAAAAAGGGAGGGTAAATTTTGGGGTATGACAACCTCCAAGTACAAATAAGAACATGAAATTGTACATATCTGCATCAGATTCAACCATAGGAAGTATGTTCGCCCAAGAGGACGAGAATGGCGTTGAAAGAGCTATTTATTACCTCAGTCAAATCTTGAATGATCTTGAGACTAGGTATAATGCAATATAAAAGTTGTGTCTTTGTTTATACTTTTCATGTACAAAACTAAAGCATTATATAAATCCTAATGATGTTTATGTGTATTCTCATTTGATGTGATCAAACACATGTTGTCAATACCTATACTTCATAGTCGATGAGGAAAGTGGGCTTTAGCACTCACTGAATATTCATTAACTTATTGTACCTTGAAAGCAATAAAAGGCCAGATTGTCGCAAACTTCATTGTTGACCACTCAGTGGTCGAAGCAATAGAAACTTATGTAGAGACTAGGCCTTGGAAATTATACTTCGACGGTTCTAGGCATAAAGATGGAACTGGAGTTGTGTAAGACCCTAATTTTGACCCTAAGATCCCTCATGGCATCATAACATTGCATTTGCATCTTGTCTAAAGGATCATAGCGTCTTGGCTCCTTACCTTTCGGTGGGAACTTTTGTGAGTTGGTTTGAGATCACCAAGCATGCTTGAATTGTATATTATTGCTTTTCTCATTTTTATTCACTAACCAAAAGCACAAAAATATGTCACTAACATCTCTTGTTTGTAGCTTGAGCAGTCACAAGATCCAAAGCTTCTAGGAGATCCTATGTGCATTGATAGGGCCAATTGAAGATGAAAGCAAGCAAGACAATGGTTCCCAAAGCTCTCATCCATCAAATATACCTCCCAAGTATCTCAATTCATCATTTTGATCAAAGCAAACCAAAGGGTTTGATGTTTGTTTCCCAAGGAAACCCTAATTCATCTGTTCATCAACTGTGCCTTGCTCATGAAGCAACCTCAACCTTTGGTCAAATGCAATCAAGGGAAGTTATTTAATTCATCATTTCATGCATATTTGAACTTATTTGAGTGTCATCAATCATCAATTCATCAAGATATGAGGTTTGGACTTGAGAAGCTGATCAGTCAATTCATCTAACTATTTTGAAGTACACTGAGACCTACTTTTTGATGTGTTTTCCAAATGGAGATGACTCCAAGAGAAAACATGTTCTTAAGAACCATATGAACAACTTTCATGTTCATAAAAAACTTATTTGAAGCTTGGAAGGTCATCATCCATTCCAAGACATTATAGGTCATTTTGACTGAAACCCTAATTTTGGGTCAACTTCCCAAGGACATAACTCCTTCATTTTTCATGATTTTGAGGTTGGATCAAATGAATTGGAAATATTAAGATGTCTACTTCAAATGTTATGTTGAGTAAAATTTCAAAATCCTAAAATAAATACATGTGATAATGCAAAACATTATAGGTCACTTTGGACCAAAAGCATTGAAATGTGAAAAAGTCCAACTTCAAGTGCCCATAAATTCTTCATACAAAATCCAAATGATTCAAAATTTAAGTCCAAATTGATTGTCTTGAAAATATCTACAACCTTTATGTTTAAAATTTTGTCATTTGGAGCTTGCATCATTGAAACAGAAGGGCTTGAACTTTGGCCAATTTTGAAAATCTCACATGTACATGTTTTGCACCCTACACTTCATGACCACTTTTCATTAATCTCCAAGTTTCAAATGGAGTTTTGATCAACATAACAAATGATCCTCATGCAAAAATCTTTCCAACCATTACTCATGAGATGGTGTTTCAAGTTTGGAAGAGCCATTTTCGAAGACATGAACATTATGGTACAATTTTGGAAATTCATAAAATTTGCATTGCATGAGATGATTATGCACAATTTGCACGTCCAGTTTGCACATGCTGATGTTTAGCTGCCAAATCCAAGTGGAATTGGGCCCTCCACGCGCCTGTACAGGGCCATGCATGGAGGCCCTTTCCATTCATGCAAGCATTTTGATCATGCATTTTAGCTTGCTTCTCCTATAAATACAGTGCCAAGGCCTCTCATTTTAGCAACATGAAGGCGCCCTAAATGCTGTGCAGTTGAATCCTCACCCTCACTCCAAAGGAACTCACTAATTTTTCTTTCAATTTTCAGATCTAGAATTCAATTGCATCGATTGTTTTCTTAGATCTAAAGTTTCTTAGCCTTCTTCCCTTTGATCTAAAGAACAAACTGCAAGCACCCATACCAAGGAATTGTGACTCCAAGCTCTGTAAATCAGAGGTTCACTTCACATTTTAATTTCTTCGAATCTGCTCATATACTAGTTGTTTCTTGCTGTTGTTGTGTGATCTGAAGTCCTCTCCATAGAGGCAACATTCTTGAGCTTCGAATTTTCAAAATCCATTAAGTTCAGTTGAACACCACAAAAATTCCATCTCTGATTTCTCTTAATGTAGAACCCTATAGTGGATTTGGTTGGTACAGGGGTGATGTACATCACCCCAGCTTTCGATTGGTATCTGGATCGTGGCTTTTCATGAACATTTGTTTCTCTGTAAATTTGAGCTTGGCCGGAAGTTGGCCGGAGAAGACGGTGGCGCTGGTCACTGTCTGGTCTCCAGATCTAATCTGAGCCATCCATTGCTTTTTCCAGATTTGATCCCATCCATTCATTGTTATGACTATTTTAATGGCCATGTGCGCTTCAGTTGACTAGAGTGCATGGTGAGTGTGCGCTTCTTGGCCACGTGATGATCCACGTTAATTAATGAGGTCTCATCAGACGGTCCACGCTTTTCCATCATTTTAAATTCTGATTTTATTTTATTTTATTTCTTTTAATTCCATTTCATTTTAAAAATGCATATCTCCTTTATTATTGGTCCAAAAAATATGAGACCAGTTGCATTTTTCTTCTTTTAATTTTTAGTTTCTAAAAATGATTTTTAATATTCTTTATTTTATCATTTGATATTTTTTAGAAATTTTCTCTTTTCTGGTTATTTTTAATTCATTTAAAATAGTTTTTGATATCCAAAAAATACAAAAATATTTTTCCAACCTCTTTGAGTGATGATAGATCTATGAAAAATATTCTCATCAATTTATTAATTGATTTGAGATTTTAATTCAATTAGGTTATTTTTATGCATTTTAATTGATTTAAAATAGTTTCTGACTTCTAAAAATGCTAAAAAAAATTGTCAAACTTTGTTTGACCTTGTTGAACTTGGGATAATTCACTTGGACTTTTCAAAGTTGGTTTGAAGTGAGTTTGAAGTTTGACCTTTCTTTATTATTTTAATTCAAGTTTTATTTTAATATTAAAAAATACCAAAAATGTTTTATTTGTTTCTTGACTTCTAATCCTCATTTTGCTTATGTTTACTATTGTTTGACCTTGATCTTCTCTATCTTTGGTCAATGCTTGTTGATTATTTCATTCCATTTCCATTAATGTACTTTAATATTCATCTTCTTCTTCTTCTTTTTCTTTTTTTGATCAATGAGTTAAAGATTGGTGGTTAGCCTTGATACATGGGAGGTTTAAACTTCCTTGATTCAAATCTAATTCATCTTGATCATAGATCAAATGAATGACTTTGCATTAAGGATAGGTTACTTCCTAATCAAGCAAAGAACCTAAATCAATACAAGATCATTTCTCATCTTCTTTTTGGCATGGAAAGTTGTAGGAGTTTGATTCACTAATCAAAATCTCTAACTTGTGTTTTTGCCTACATTATTATTGACCGGCCTCAGATAGTTGTGACTTCTACATAAGTCCAATTACGATTGCTTAACATAGCGCTAAATTGCCTTATGGCACACTAACTCTAACACTAACCATTAACCATTAACATTTAATTCTTGCCCTTTACATTTATGCAATTTACTATTCTTGTACATATTCTTCATTTGCTTTTTCCTTTTGCCCATTTGAGCATATGTTTATGTTAATGCAATTTGCCTTTTTCTCACTTGAGCACATAATTGTGTATATATTATTGTGCTTGTGCTTTTATTTTGATTGTTGTGGACCAAATGCAAAAAATGGACAAAATGGACTTAGTTTCTAGGACATCCCCTATGCAAAATTGGAGTAAAAAGGCCTTAATGTTGAAGATGGATTAGAAGGACCAAATTTCTAAACTCACTCTTGTCCATTCTTGATTTACTTCATGGAACTTTTTGATGTGTGTGCTTTTATGCTAGGGAATCCTATTTGAGCCAAATTGAAGAACCATTGCCACGTGCTTCAAAGTGAGAGATACAAGAGCCATTGGGGATCTTCTAAGAGCTTGCTTGATTAATTTGATTGCTTGAGATTACACTTATTTTGCTTGAATATTCAAAAGGATGGGAGCTACTTGGATCATCAATATGATCTCAAGAGAGGAACTCCATTTGTGGTCTTGTTTCTTATCCTTCATCTCTTGTATGATTAGGACTTTAGTCATTCTTCTTCTTCCCTCCACTCTAACCCAAGCCAAAACTTTTTGTGCAAACATTTAAAACTTGTTTTCAAACATTAGAAGCCTAAGCATTATGCTTTTGATTTTCCAAATTCCTTTTCATAACACTTATTTTGAATTGAATCTTTAAGCCAGCTTTGACCATATTTTGTAAATACTTTTCATTGGTAAATATAACTCATTCAAATACTTTTGTGGTTTCAATGGCCACTTTCTTAATCAAAACTTTTTTCATAACCTTTAGCTATTAGGTTTGAGTTATCCTTGAGGTAGATGTAATACTCACCTATATCCTTAGTGATGGACAATGAGTCTTCCATGCTTATTATAGGGTTAACCCCTTACTAGCATGTTGAAGCTATCCTCATATGGTGGATTTGTGGTTTTAGGTTGAGTTTTCTCCCTTGGATAACAAAAGACCTTAAGGCTTTTTGACCAATCAATTCACCAACTCGTTTTGAGATTTTTACCCCGAACTACGAGGTTTTGATCCTAATCTTTTTTAAGATGGTACGTAGGCAATGGGTTTATCCATCCAAACACAAATTGTAAATAACTTGTATATTCTCTTCTCATCTCTTCAATCATGTTTGCACAAACAAATTTTTTCACAAAATGCCAACCTTACAACAAATGTGAAAAGGGCTCCCTAGGAGTACCTAGGATGTTTTGGGTGCTTAAAACCTTCCCATTGCATAACCAACCCCCTTACCCCGATCTCTGACATTTTTACTAGTTTTTGATTCGATAAAACTTTTAGGTTTTTGTTCGCTTTCTAACCATTCCTTTGGATAAATAGAAGTGAGGTGGCGACTCGACTTGTATGGTTTACCTTGGATTTAGTCAATATGTCTAATGGTAACGAATACCCCGCTACAAGTTGAAGTGTTTATAATTTCGCCATTAGATATACCAACCAAGTTCAAGTTTAGAATCAAATATCTTTATTCAAACAATGAGGCTGAATATGAAGCCTTGATAAACAAAATTTCAAAGTTTGTTGGACTTGGGGGCAAGAGACGTAGAAATAAAAGGTGACTCACAGTTGGTGGCGAGATAGTTGAAAAAAGAATGTAAATGTGAGTTAAATATTCTCTTAGGTAGGTTTTCTATGATGTCAAAACTAGATAGCTTAGATCTTTGTGTACTTGGACCTTACAATCTTTGTCTAAATATGCATCATCATCATAAAACATGCAAGACTGGATTACATAAGCCATCAAATGCCAAAATATGAGTTTTTCACAAAAAATTATGTACGGGTCGATACATCATTAGTATGGGTCGATACATACTGAATGGATTTTTATAGAATTTGGATTTGCCTCAAATGAGTCGAAACAAAGGAGAAATGGGTCGGTACATCCTGCAAATGGTTCGACTCATTCTTGAATGGTTCGACTCAATCTAAAAGGTTTTTTTCAAGGATTTGCCACAACCTTCAATGTATCGATTCATTGAAGAAGTGGGTCGACACATTGAGTGAATGGGTCGACTTTCATGTGTTTGGAGTCGACTTATCCTAAATTTTTTTCTCAAATTGGTTACTGCCTCCAATGTATTGACTCATTCCGGTCTCGTATTGACTCATTCAACTGATGTATTGACTCATTCCATTTTAGAGTCAATACATTCTATACCAAATTTTAAAATTGCATCTTGGCTAAAAATATGTTTTACTCATTTCTTTTCTACACACACACATACATATAAATACTCATTCATGAATCATTTCTAAACATTGAAATCTGAAAGATACAGAGAATTCTCATCATCTTCAACCTTTCTTGACGCATTCATCATTTACACATAATCATTTTTGATTGCTTGTTGGAAAGACAAGTTTGATAAGGTCCAATTTTGGTTTGTGTAATCAAATTTGGTTGACGTTTTCTTTGGGGGGTCAAGGATAAAACCTTTAGGGTTTTCACTCCAAGATCAAGGGTTGATTTTGAGGTTTTTGTACAAGTCTTGTCAACTTGGATTCAACCGAGTGAATGCTTTGAAGAATGAGGGTTCTTGCAAAGGAGTAGCGATAACTGGAGGATCAATTGAAAGACCTGGGGCAAGATTTTGCAATTTGGATTCAGCCGAGTGAAAGCTTCGAAAAATAGAAGGTTCGGTCAAAGGAGTAACGGTAACCTGAGGATCATATTGGAGATCTTGTGTGACTCTCTCTCTCTCTCTCTCTCTCTCTCTCTCTCTCTCTCTCTCTCTCTTTCAAATTTCTTTTTAGATTTTGATCACACTTAGTGTGTAATTTGAGTTGTTGAAAAATTTGGTTGTGTTGAAGTGTTTAAAATTGTTTGTGTAAAACCATTGCAATCTAAACCATTGCATTGATTTTTCTAACTTCAACACAAAGATAATCAAGCTTGGTGTATTGTACACCAAGTGTTCGATAAAATTACTGCACATCAAGTGTTCGACAAAATCCCTTTGTCAAGTTTATTTTTACTTTTCATTGGAAATCGTTTATCTTAAGTTTGGTTTATATTCAAACAAACTATATTGAACTTGTTAATTAGATTTTCTAATCTTTAGCATATTTTATATTACGTTTTATACGCATATCCGATCCTACCAATAACGGTTAGGATAAATGAGAGTTAATCCAAACTCGTTTTCGCTTGCCATAGAAAAATATCCTTCAAAGTAGAATTTTAATAAGAATTTTTTTATTATGTGGTATGTTCACCCCATTCTAGATCGTTTCCCTCGTCTAACAAGTGCTATCACAAGCACTGATTTATCTTGTGCTTCAATTTTGCTTATTAGATTATGGTTTCCGAAGCAAAAGTGGCATATAATGAAGCGCCAGTTTTCAATGGTGAAAACTATGGTTATTTGAAGGATTGTATGTTTATCCATATCAATTATGTTGATAGAAAAGTATGTAGCGCCATCCAAAATGGTCCATTTGAAATAGCCACGACCAATGCGGATGGTGTTGTTATACCAAAACCGGAAGCACAATGGGATACGAAAGATGAGAAAAAATGGTCTAGTGATTGGAAAGAAAGGAATATTCTAATCTCCACTTTAGGAGTTAATGAATATTATCGTGTTTCTCATTGCGAAACCGTTAAAGCTATATGGTACTTATTACAATTTGTCCATAAGGATACAAATGAAGTCAAACAAGCTAGAATCAACACTTTGAATCAAGAGTTTGAACTCTTTTACATGAAGCATGGCGAAACCATTACAGATATGAAAAAGAGATTCACTCATCTTGTAAACCATTTGAATGCACTTGGTAAGCCAGTTTCCAATGATATTTCTACTAACAAATTTTTGAGGTGTCTTAATAGGGAATGACAACCTAAGGTCACCACCATCAAGGAAGAAACCAATTTATTGAGTTTGTACACTACAACTTTGTTTGGTAAGCTTGAAGAACATGAGTAAGAGCTCATTAGCATAGAGAAGCATGAGAAGAAAGTTAAGAAAGAAAAGAACAAAAAAAAATAGGTAGAAAAGAATTCAATTGCTCTTGTGGCTTCTAGTTCCCATTCCTCAACAAAAGAGCATGAGGAAAGTGGATCTAGTGATAATGAGAAGTTGGACGATGAAGAAATGGGATTGTTTGTTAAATAGTATCATAACTACATTAAGAGAAACATAGTAAAGCACTCCGACAACAATCTCATCAACTTTAGAAGGCAAGTTGACTCCTCAAAACGTGATAAGAATAAGAAAGGAAAGTCCAAGATTTCATGTTTTAATTGTTGTAAAGTCAGACACTACAAGCCGAGTTATCCACAACTTAGGAAGGATAAAAATAAGGATCAATACGAGAAGTCTAGAAATACTAGAAGAGCATACATAGCTTGGGAAAGTGATAGTGAATCCTCAAGTGAAGGTAGCTTAAGTGAAAGTGACGAAGTAGAAAATCTTTGTCTCATGGCCCATCATCATAAAAAGAAAAATGCAAGTCATTCTAAATATGAACTTAATGATGAAGTTTCTTTTTATGAATAAAAAGTTGCTTTTGAGAATCTATATGGTGAAGTCATAGACGCTTTTAAAAGGTTAGCTTCAAATAAGAAAATATTTTCATAATATGAAGTTAAAATTTTAGAAACGGAAAAACAAATGGAAGCTCTTAAGAAAACCATGATAGATGCTCAAAAATATATGATTGGTGATGAGAAACCTTCTTGTTTTGGTAGTAAAACTTGACACATTTGGAAAAAAGAGGTTAACACTCTAAAAACCAAATTATACAAGGCATTATAACCAAAGGCTACCTTTGTTATTGATCCTTAAAAATTCAAAAAATCTTTAAATGTGTCGTACAAGAAGTACAATTATGTGGAAAGGGAATATAGTGGAGAAAGTTACTCTCATCGTCACTTGATTTGCCATTACATCTATGAAAGTCCATACCATTGCTAAATGGAAATTTAGGAGATTTTTGGTTCCTAAAGGTGTATATCAATAGTTTCCCAAATGCAACAATATCTCCACTCACTCTCAAGAACCTAATGAAAATTGGGTACCTAGCATTATTAATTGACTTTGTAGGAAAAAATGTCTTAACTCCTTTAAAAGAAGATGAGATCTTAACAAGGGAAACTCAAGGCATGTAAAAGGTAACATCTTCTTTTTCATTTGACTTTTTGGAAAAGAAGAAGGAAGTTGTGTCCTATAGAGTTATCAAATATTTATGCTGAATCATGTAACATGTAGTGTAGGTAAATCCCCTTTCACCACTATCATTATTTTTAATTGTTTGAGAATACTTACTATTATTAAGGTTGAATATATCACTTGTGATGTATTTTATCTGAGAAATTCTGGGAAAGGTTATCTCTTTTTTATGATGCAGATGAATCTTTAGAAGACATACTCAAAGTCTTCAAAGATGGATTGATCACCGGGAAATGGTAGAACTCGAGGCGGATAAAATATGACCATCAAGTCAAGAGAAAACAAGTCTTCTACAATATCTTGGAAACTTGAACAAAAGCGTGACTATACGCTTTTAGATAAGTATTTTATGTTATCTTTTAAATTTTTTCAATTTTTATCTTAAATCACTTAGTTGTCCTCTTTGATCAGCATTTGCCTAAGGGCATGTTATTTGAGTTAAAATCGTTGTGTCGGATTTTGTCCTACATTCGCAAAATCATCAATATATAGGTACCAAATGTATTTATGAAAACGAATTGGACAAAATAAAATTGATAACAAAGGGATTTCGCCATTGCCCATATAAGAAAAATAAGTGTAAGTGATCACTTCCTTCGTCTTCCTCATGTGAGGTAATATTGTTTCACTTCTTTCTTTGTGCGTAAGTTTATTTTAAACTACATGTACTACTTGTATGCCATGTCTTATGTTATTGCTTATTATGCTCTAAATACTTCAAATTATTTCAAATGGACGTGAAAAGTGCTTTTCTCAGTGGCTACATAAATGAGGAAGTGTATGCTTCCCAGCCTCCCGGATTTGAAAACCATGAGTATCCCAATCATATTTATAAACTAAAGAGAGCTTTATATGGTCTCAAACAAGCCCATAGGGCTTGGTATGAGCGCCTTAGAAATTTTTTGCTTGATCAAGGATACTCTATAGGGAAGGTAGATACTACACTGTTCATTAAGCGTCAAGGAAAACCTCTTTTTCTAGTTCAAATTTATGTTGATGATATAATATTTGGTTCCACTAACATGCAACTAGTCAAAGAGTTTTCTAAGCTTATGCATGATGAGTTTGAGATGAGTCTAATGAGGGAGTTAAATTACTTTCTCGGACTTCAAATCAAGCAACTCAAGAAAGGTACATTCGTGTGTTAAGCTAAATATTATCACGAGTTTCTTAAACACTTTGGAATGGCAGATTTGAAGTCTATTGACATTCCAATGCCTATAAATGGGAACTTGGGTAGAGTTATAAATGGTAAGGATATTGAAGTTAAAATGTGTAGAGGCATGATCAGATCTCTTTTATATCTTACTACATCAAGGCCTGATATAATGTTTAGTATGTGCATGTGTGCTCAGTATCAACCCGCTCCCAAGGAATCATATTTAAAAGCGGTAAAGTGCATCCTTAGATACCTTCATGGTACATCTAAGTATGGTCTTTGGTTTTCCAAAGGGAGTGGTTGTAGTTTGGTTGGTTACTCTGATTCCAATTTTTCTGGTTGCAAATCGAATAGGAAAAGTACTAGTGGAGCATGCCACTTGTTTCAAACTCCTTAGTTAGTTGTCATAGTAAGAAGTAAGTCTATGTTGCTTTGTCAACTTCCAAGGCAGAATACGTCGCAGCCGATAGTTGTTGTGCTCAAATTCTTTGGCTCAAAAATAACTAGTTGACTTCGATATTAAACTTGAACATATTCCTATCACGTGTGACAACAATAGTGCAATAAACCTAACCAAAAAATTGGTGTTACATTCTTATACTAAACATATTGAGATACGTCATCATTTCCTATGAGACCATGTTGAAAAAGGCGATGTCGTTTTTGAGCATGTTGATTGCAAGAAATAAATTGCAGATTTTTTTACAAAACCACTTGCGACTGAGCCGTTTTTCAATATTCGTCAAAAATTGGGCATTCTTGATATCTCAAAGCTTGCCTAAAATATGTTGTTCCATGCACTCTCTATATTTTGGGTTAACTTTTGTTTGAAAGTTTATTTTCTTATGAGATGCTTTCTCTGTCTCATCCTATGAGGTAATATTATTCTCAATTTATCTCTTTACTCTTAAAAGTTTAAATGAAATATATTGCTTATTTATGACTAAATTGATTGCATGATTGTAATCCATGAGTATCTGATTTAATTGACGAATGATGGATTTCATATGTGTTCACTTCCAAAAATTTCAATTTATTAAACATGAGTCTTTCAATTCATATGTTTACAGTGACATCTTGTTTGATCTATTCATCATATGTATCTTCTATCATCAATGTCTTATATTTGAAGTACTTCAATGATATTGGTGGTTTAGCATGTTACTTATCTTTTTCCTTCATGAAAAATGCATTTATGTTTTCTTATTTTTGGGTTATTTCCACAATCCTTTATGACAAATGTGTAATGGTCATTATCTTCTTTGTATATTGATTGGTTGTGTGTTTATGATCAACTTTTGTTTTCAATTAGATGCATTTCTATGTGAGTGCTTGTTTTAATTAATTAGTTTAATCTTTGCAACGCCTCTGAATGCATTTAAATCTATATGTTGTTGTGTAATGTTCATGATGCTTCTCACATTTTCCGTATTTACCTCTTTTTGATATTGTCAAAGGGGGATAAGCACAAGGTTTATGATGCACATATTCATGGGGAGCTTTGGCAAAGACATCAAAAATGCCTAGTATGTTTTGCCATCATCAAAAAGGGGGAGTATGTAAGTGTAATATTCTATTAGGTAGGTTTTTTATGACGTCAAAACTAGGTAGCTTAGATCTTTGTGTACTTGGACCTTACAATCTTTGTCTAAATATGCATCATCATCATAAAACATGCAAGCCTAGATTAGATAAGTAATCACATGGCAAAATATAAGTTTTTAACAAAAAAATCATGTATGGGTCGATACATCCTTAGTATGGGTCGATACATACTGAGGGGAATTTTAAAGAATTTTGATCTACCTCAAATGGGTCGATACAAAGGAGAAATGGGTCGATACATCCTGAGAATGGTTCGAATCATTCTTGGATGGGTTGAATCAATCTAAAAGGTGTTTTCCAAGGATTTGCCATTGCCTTCAATGTATTGATAATACATTGAAGGAATGGGTCGATACATTGAGCTAATGGGTCGACTCTCTTGTGTTTGGATTCGACTTATCCTGGATTTTTTTTCTCAAATTGGCTACTGCCTTTAATGTATTGAATTATTCTAGTCTTATATTGACTCATTCATCTGATGTATTGACTCATTCATTTTAGAGTCAATACATTTTGTACCAAATTTTAAAATTGCATTTTGGCTAAAAATCTGTTTTACTCATTTCTTTTCTACACACACGCATACATATAAATACTCATTCATGCATCACTTCTAAGCATTGAAACCCGAAAGATACAAAGAATTCTCATCATCTTCAACCTTTCTTGATGCATCTATCAACTACACATAATCATTTTTTATTTTTTGTTGGTAATACAAGTTTGATAAGGTCCAATTTAGGTTTGTGTAATCAAATTGGGTTGACGTTTTCTCTGGGGGATTCAATGATAAGACCTTTAGGGTTTTCATCGGAAAAATAGCAAGTGTACTATTTTTACCGATGTAGTAATAAGGAGTTTTATTTCCAAGTATCGATCTCAGGGATTGCGTAGGAAATACTTATTTTACTTTGATTCTATCAGAACAAAAAGATAATGGTTTGGTTGTTTTTGGAATTTTAACAATAAACACAAAAGACAGTAAAATATAATTGATTAAGATAAAACATGCTAAGGTGAGTGGTTGATTTAACCAGTTATGAATTCAGTCAAGATTTCCTTAATACACATGAAACAGTCAATTACCTAACCTCAGAATGTTCTTCCTTAAGTCCTTAAAGAAGAAACTATTAAACTACCAATTTTTATCAAATGTCCATTCAATAAATTCTTGGTTTTAATCATAAACAATATCGAGGTTTTCGGTGATTTACAAAAGTTACTAGTCCTAGATGAAGCAATTATAAACCCAATTGTGTGAAAACCCTAACAATCACAATCCTGTTATTGATAGTCGTAGATCAAATTGTATTTGTCCGATACAAAAGCATAATAATATCACACAATTGAATTGAAATATGTAACAAGGTAATAAGGAAATCATTTGTTCAAATTCATAACATACGATCAAATCAGGACCACCCCCATAACATAGGGGGTTTAGCCTCTCATAGTATTCAAAGAAATCATAGTATAGAAATTAAACATTACAAAGAATTAGGAGATTTTGATCTTCAATGGGGGATGCCCTTGAATCTCGTCGTCTTCGAATCCTCTATCTCTTCAGTGCAATGTTTTCTTTCGTACGTCCAAAAAGTCCCTTCTCCTTTCTCTCCCAAGTCTTCTAATAGTTTCAGATGGATTTTCCCCAAGCAAAAATTCCAAACTACCCTTAATGAGCAGAATAGATCTACATGCCAAAAGTTGAAGTTTCTTAGCCGCGCCCATCAACACGGGCCGTGTGGATTCACACGGGTGCCCGTGTATGCTCTCCCATATGAGTGTTTTCAGAACAAGCTACAGAGGTATCAACATGGGCCATGTGGATTCACACGGGTGCCCGTGTTAACTCTCTGTTTTTCCTCTCTAAGCTTTCTTTTCCTGACATACGACATGGGTCGTGTTGTTGCACACGGGGGCCCGTGTTGACCTGCTGTATCTTCATATTTTTGCCTTTCTAAGCATCCACAACTCCACTATTAGTTCTTTCAAACTTGTGCAACGACCTGTAACAATAACACTACCAAATCAAAGCATAAAAGAGACTTTTTCGACATAAACATGTAATAAAATGAAATGCGATAACAAACTAACAAAACATGATAAATGACTATGAAATAACTACAAACAAACACAAATCTTACCAAAGTGATGAAAATATGTCGGATTAACGGTGGGAATTCAATGGAAATGGTGACCGATCACAACCCCAAACGTGTCTCATTGCTTGTCCTCAAGTGATGTATTGAGTTCAAACAAAGGTCACCCACGAATTCATTTTCCACAATGTAACCTTGTCCTTCACAATTTGTGTTCTTCCTTTCCAATCAAGTTTCCGGTATCTCCGAGTTAGACAGTTCGCACATTTCCACATCCGAAGCCTCGTTACCTGCAAGCTTTTTCACACACTCACAATATCTCTCATGGTTAGGGTGTTTACACTCACAGCACAGTATGCAATACCAAACTCTTAAATTTGAATACATTCTAATTTTACGACAACAGCAGATTCCACACACTTTACGAGGTCTTTTAGGTTGTAACGGGGCTTGGGTACGGTGGGATAAATACAGAAATGGATAACAAATGGTTTTGAACTCGGCATTCATGTTGTATGATTTTTCTTTCTCTTTTTTTTTCCGTGCATCACTTATACTCTAGGGGTTAAATTCACTTTTTGACTCTTTTCACTCAATTCTTTGTGAGCATTTTATAGGTGTTAGAGTCTTAAGTCTTGGCAAGTGCATTTTTCTCTTTTGTTTTTTTTTCTTTTTCTTTTTGGACATACACAAATCTCTTCTTTTCGTATTACTTAGGGATTTCTTATTATGCACTTGCCCTATCTTTCAAGATTACCACCCCAAACTTAGCTTTATGCACATCTTGTAACTCACAACAATCATGCCGAGTGATGGAATAAATAAATGATTCGGGGTTAACAAGGGGTTTATTATGAACAAAATGGCTAAGGCTCAATGGGGTTCACGAAGGGAAAACATACAAATAGGGGTGGTTAGGAAGGCCCTGGCTAAACAAACAACTTGCCTCAGTGTGTGTTGTCATGATGTGAAGTGTCAAAAGAACATACACAAAATCAGAGTGGTAGAGTCATACCTGGCTGAACTCTCATGCTGATGTTTAGTGTTTGGCTTTTGTATTCTCACCATGTTGGTTAGCTTTACAAGCTCTGAAGCCTCCTCGTGTCATGTGGTTTCTTTTCTGATTTGGTTCTACCATACCGCTCTCTTGGTCCAGTGTCACCAAATTGTGTCCGACTTTACTTTCTCATGGTTGCATCAACTTCCGGGGTGCCATATCAGAATAAGTATGAGGGGTGTCTTTCATCCACTACCATTGATCCCGGATTCGTCCAACCATTTCTCATCACTCTGTACACACAAGTAAACACAAAAACAAAAGCCCAAGAACATAAACAAATTGAAAACGAATTAAAACATGAAAGGAACCCCCCCCCCACACACACACACACTTGAACTAAACATTGACCTCAATGTTTAAATCCAAATACAAAAGGGACTTACAACGATTACTATTGTGGAGGAGGCGGAGGATCGTGCGGGAAATGCAACATCAGACGTTGCATCATGGCTTGCATGTCATCCATGATTGTCCCTTGTCGGAACAATTCCACACCCTGTCTGGCCAATTCCGCACCTTGTCTGGTTTGCTCGGTGCGGAGGGTTCCCATCTCAGTTTGGATCCAACCCCACTGGTCCTGAGACATAAAAGAGGATCCTTCACCATGTAGGTTTGAATCCTGTGGGGGTGGCATACATTGCGCTGCTGGCCTTTCATCTTCCTCCATTTCATCACCTGAAAAATCCTGGTCATATTGAGCATCGTCCCCTATAGATGGGGCTGAACCTATATATAACCAGTTAGCAACATTTGCAATGCTAATGGAACCAAGTGCTGGTAATGCCAACACTTCCACATTATGAATCACAAGAGAGTAATAAGTCGGCATGATTGCAATCATTTGCTGATTAACGAGAGTGTTCATGTCGATCTTAGTTTTACCCACCACTGTTGCTTCTTCCAACAAGAGTAAACCATACCCAAAGTGGTCTGCAATCTGAGTCATCATGCCACCCACAGAAATATCACTTGTACCTGTGTGGCCAACTTGCTTCAAATGATTGGCCGCAAAAGCCGTTGCATTGACTCGCTCATTGTTGGCCATGCAGTGAAGGAAAAATAGCTCTCTCTTTGCGGCTACCCCGGTGCTATCACCACGTCCAAGCAAAGTGTAAGCTAACCCCTTTTGTGCATACCTGAAACAAGGGTTATGAATCCCAGAAGCTTTGCCCGAACTCGGGTTGTAACCACTTTTACCTGTAATAGCCCTCCAGAAATCAATTGCTGAAAAAGTGTCTGGAGGTGCTCCGGGTCCAGATACTGGGAGTCTCAGAATACCCCCAAGTTCCTCAACAGATAACTCGTGATCCTCATCGAACAATCGGAAAGTCATCTGGCCATAAAATTCCATTTCGGAACCGGTCCACCTGCGTCTCATCTTAAACTCAATCGTACTTAAGAATTCAAGTGTGATATGTACAAAAGTCGATGCTTCAAATTGCATAAATTCTAACATACCGATATTGTGAAACATGCGATGCACCTCTTCCTTTAAGCCTAACTCATCAAGTGTAGCATCACACATATAACGTGTAGGAATGAGCTTACGTTGAGCAAGAATCACATACCTATCTTGGTGATCCGGTTGTTCAAACAAAATGTCGTGTGGATTCGGAGTGCGTCTCGCACGTTGCTTTGGCCGGGAGGATGTGGCCACATCCTTTCCTTTGCTTACTCGCTTTGGGGGCATAATGGGTACCTGCAAAAATTTCTCAAAACCCAAATAAGAGATTAGTGAAAACGGCCACCGTCACTGCGTAGAGGACGGAGAGTGGAACGGTTTTCGTGAAGGGGAGATGGGGTTTTAAGGAGTGGAACTAGGTGATAAGTGGAGCTCTAGGTGGTGGAGGCTAGGTTAACAATGGAGGAAGAAGGAGTGAGAAGCTTGCACAATCAGAATAATGGGGAATAAGTGGTGGAGAAGAGATAAAAGCCAAGTGGGTCCCACCATTAAAAGCAACTAAATTAAAAAAAATTCAAAATCTAACCCGTATAAAACAACACGGGCCGTGTTCCTGCACACAGGCGCCCGTGTAAATGCACTGTTTTAATTCTTTTCAGCATTTGGTTCAGGACCAACAACACGGGCCGTGTGTATGAACACGGGTGGCCGTGTAAATGACATATTTTCCTCCTCTTGCACACGCCCATTGCTCTGGTTATTGAAATCAACACGGGCCATGTTCCTACACACGGGTGGCTGTGTGAATGACCTGTTTTCCTCAATTTTTGAAATTTGTTTTGCTGCTTTGCTACATAGGTATGGTATCCTTCCGTTCAGAGGTATTTTTGACTTTACTCTCCAAGTTCTTCTCCTCACCTACAACAACGTTTCGCACACGCAAAGAAAAAGGCAAACAAAATAAGTTAGAAATCAAACGCGTGGGTTGCCTCCCACGAAGCGCTTCGTTTAACGTCGCATGGCTCGACGTCGTCCACCTCATTAGGTGAGGCGTACATGGTCAATCAATCCAGACTCTTGGCCTATGTAATAGGGCTTCAACCTCTGGCCATTCACCTTGAATATATCCCCATTGTTTTGGTTCTTGATCTCTATCGCTCCGTGGGGAGATACCTTGTGCACGACAAATGGCTCGGACCATCTTGATTTCAATTTGCCAGGAAACAACTTGAGCCTCGAATTAAACAACAACACCAGTTGTCCTTCCCAGAAATCTTTCTTGATGATTCTCTGATCATGCCACTTCCGTGTTTGCTCCTTGTACATCTTTGCATTCTCATAGGCCTGATTACGAAATTCTTCTAACTCGTGAAGTTAAAGAATTCGGGATTCACCGGATTTTGCAAGATCACAATTTAAGAACTTGGATGCCCAAAAGGCTTTATGCTCTAATTCCAGAGGAAGATGACAAGCCTTACCATAAATCAGTTGATACGGAGACATGCTGATTAGGGTCTTGAAGGTGGTTCGGTACGCCCATAGTGCGTCATCTAATTTGATCGCCCAATCTTTTCTTGAAGCACTCACTGTCTTTTCCAAAATCTGTTTAATTTGTCTATTGGACACTTCAACTTGCCCACTCGTTTGAGGATGATACGGAGTGGAAATCTTGTGCTTCACATTATACTTCTTCAATAAGTTCTCCATGAGCTTATTCAAGAAATGTGTCCCTTCATCACTGATAAGTGCCCTTGGCACACCAAACCTTGAGAAAATGTTTTGCTTGATAAATTTTACCACTACTCTCGCATCATTAGTAGGGAGGGCAACAACTTGCACCCATTTTGAGACATAGTCCACAGCCACCAGAATATAATTCTTCCCGAATGAGGGTGGAAATGGCCCCATAAAGTCTATCCCCCAAACATCAAATAATTCCACTTCAAGCATGCCCTTTTGGGGCATCTGATTCCTCTTAGAAATATTCCCTGTCCTTTGGCATCTGTCACATTCCTTCACAATGACTTGGGCATCTTTAAACAAAGTAGGCCAGTACAACCCTGATTGGAGGACTTTTGTGGTTGTCCTATCTCCACTAAAATGTCCCCCATAATCTGAATCATGACACGCTTTTAAGACTTCATGTTGTTCTTCTTCCGGGACACATCGACGAATCAGTCCGTCTACCCCTTTCTTATACAAGAATGGTTCGTCCCACAAATAGAACCTGCAATCATGAAGAAACTTTTTCTTTTTGTTATAATCAAAGTCTTCAGGAATTATGCCACCCACCAGATAGTTTGCATAATCAGCAAACCATGGAACACCCACCACCGCAAGGATTCGTTCATTAATAAACTCGTCCTTTATTGGATGTTCTTCTTCATTCTCTTCAATCGGGGACATTCGAGATAGGTGGTCAGCAACGGTGTTTTCACACCCCTTTTTTGTCTCGAATTTCTAGATCGAATTCTTGCAACAGCAAAATCCACCTGAGCAGCCTTGGCTTCGAGTCCTGTTTAGAAAAAAGATATTTCAAAGAAGCATGGTCAGTATAAACAACTACCTTTGTTCCCAACAAGTATTGCCGGAATTTGTCAAAGGCATAAACCACAGCCAATAGCTCCTTCTCTGTGGTTGCATAGTTCATCTGAGCTGGATTCAACATATGGCTGGCATAATAGATGACGTGGAAGAGTTTGTCTCTTCTCTGCCCCAAGACTGCCCCTACTGCTATATCACTCACATCACACATTATCTCAAAGGGTAGAGACCAGTCAGGCGAGATCACTATAGGAGCAGACACCAATTTATTCTTCAGAGTATCAAGGCCTCGTTGCACTTTTTGTCAAACAGAAATGGAGTATCCTTCACAAGCAGACTAGTCAACGGTTTTGCGATCTTGGAGAAATCTTTGATGAACCTACGGTAAAATCCCGCATGTCCCAAGAAACTCCGTAAGCCTTTCTCATTCACTGGATGAGGGAGATTGGCTATCACCTCCACTTTTGCCTTGTCAACTTCAATTCCTTTATGGGAGATTTTATAGCCTAGCACTATCCCTTCTCTCACCATGAAATGACACTTCTCCCAATTCAGGATCAGATTGGTTTGTTGACATCTTTCCAGCACAAGTGACAGATTATACAAACAATTTTCAAAAGAAGATCCAAAAACCGAAAAATCATCCATAAATACCTCCATATGCTTCTATAAGCAAAGATTCCATACTGTAAGACCCCAATTTTGTCCCTAAGATCCCTCATGGCATCATAACATTGCATTTGCATTGCCTCAAGGATCATAAGCATCTTGGTTCCCCTTACCTTTGGGTGGGACCTCTTGTGAATGGTTTGAGATCACCAAGCATGCTTGAATTGTATATTATTGCTTTTCTTATTTTGTTTACTAACCGAAAGCACAAAAATATGTCACTAACATCTTTTGTTTATAGCTTGAGCAATCACGAGGTCAAAAGCTTCAAGGAGATCATTGGTGAAAAAATATGGCCAAGAGAAGAGGAAAGCCAGCATGGTAATGGTTCCCAAAGCTCTCATCCATCAAATATGCCTCCCTAGCATCTCAATTCATCATTTTGATCAAAGCAAGTCAAAGGGTTTGGCAAGTAACTGCATCCTGACAAGACTTTGTTCTACAACTGTTATCCGTCAGAGATTCTCGATCATTCATCATCAACCAAAGCTTCAAATACATCGGATTCAGAATTGGTGGAGAAATGGTCATTATGTTCAATGTAGCCCTTTTCCAATATACATCACCAATCTCAAATTTGTAAAGATCTATGGAGTCTTGCCATTTGCAGATTACCATTCCATCAAATAAATTTGAGCCCTTATCCAATTATTTGCACTCTTATTTGTTTCTATTCAACAAATGTTTTGCATATTTTAATTGGAAAAAAAAATATCATTGTTTTAAATAAATTTTTCATAATTTTGTTTTTAAACAAAGTGAACATTCACAATGACATAAGGATACTCAAGAGATCTTCAGTGCTCTCCCAAAGATGGTATGATCCCCAACAGGGTAGGACATGTGTTCATATCCCAGGCATGCTTGTATCCTCTTCCTCCGGAGACTTTTGTGGTTTTCCTACCAAACAGAGTGTTTGGTAAGATGTTCATCTCTCTTCCCTTCAGTAGGATAGTGATCTTTCCTCCTCAGCAGATGTGATCTCTTTGGTAATACGGTATTTGATGACCCTTTGGATAATTTCCCAGTAAAGTTGCCCCTACGTCGGAGTCCATCTGTGCAATGACTTTGCCCCAGTAGGGACGACTGACGCTCCTCCCCTGAAGAGATCCTTGTTATCCTGGCTTTCTCCCTTTGGGATGTAGTACCAGATGTTTGTGTACTTATTCACTAGACTTGTTGGTGTTTAGAAACGTTTGTTTGTCAGCATTCATCATACATAAACTACGCATGTGTACATATAATTTTCAAACATTCATATATTCATGTTGCACTCTTTTCCATATATCTTTGTTTGTTATCCACTGCCAGTCGGTAATACATGTCCCCGAGCAGATGTCTGTGTCTGATCTCCATATAGAGTCAGCTCCTTAAGCAGAAAGTGTTTATCTTTCCTTCCATGTTCCCCACCGAGTTATATCCTCGTGGATGATGGTTGTTTCTGTTTCTTCCCAACACATATATTGGGATGGGAGTCCCCATTGAGTCATATCCTCACCGGGACGAGTCTTGATTCAGCTTGCCTCTTTAGTTTGATCCTAGATTGGCCTCTTGTGACTGTTTCCTGCGCTTCCCTGTGGTATAAGTGGATAATTGCTCAGTAATCAGTAATCATTCATCTTATCCCCGACGGAGTCTGTGGTTTTCTACCTTTATACCGGTAGTTGTAAACCCTATTTCATCCCCTTGCAGAGTTAACCTCTTGTTCATCCTAGTCGATGACGGTTACTTTTCCGTGGTTTTCTACCCAGTATCCGCTAGATGTAATCCCCTCTTTGACGGTTATCATTATCCAATATTCGGTATTGATAAGTCCTTCACCCCCGATGATATATCTCTTGGATGATTGATCTTATCAGGCAGTTTATCCCCAGCAAGTCATCTTTCATATACCGATTACCGGTAATGGTCGTTGCTCCCCTTGAATGGTCATCATTATATACCTAGTTTCGGTATCCCGATGCCTTTCTTTGTCGGTCGATCTATCCTTTATTAACCCAGTAACCGGTTGTGGATAATCTTCCATGCGAGTATATTATCTACGTTCTGACGGTAATAGATAATATATCTCATGCACTCTTTGGTCGAAGCCTTTTGTTCTTCCCCAATTGAGTAAGATTCGTATCCCTTTTTTGGAATCGAATGTCCATCCTATAATCGAGTTTGCTTTTAGCCCTCTTTCGGATGATGAGTGTCTTGGGAATATTCCCCAACTCACGTTTTGGTTGGTCACCTATTATATGCCCAGTAACCGGCATCCCTGGTGTTCCTTCCTTCTGCTCCCTATTATGACCTTTTGTCCCCCTGCGGAGTCAGTTTTTCCTGAGCCAAAGTTTACCTTTTTAGGTATACCTCAGATGATTTCGGACGTTTGATATCTCTCAGCCTTGTACCAGTCTTAGATATTCATTCTCCCGGAGCATGTTTTTCTCTCACCCTTATACCGGTGTTCAGATCACGTGTCTCATTAAGCTTATTACCCAGTAACCGGTAATACCTCATTTGTTATTTCCCCACCTGAGTCCGGATTTTTATCCGAAGTATCCGTTATGGATAATTTTTGCAGTATTGGCATATTCCCCAATATGTGCATCTTTGAGTCAGCTCGAGTCTTTCCATTGATGAGTTTCACTGGATTTCCTTCGTGCCTCTCAGCAATTTTCAAGTCGTGACCTGCTCACGCATTTTTATCCCTTTACTCCCCGGTTGAGTCTCTGCCCCATGGAGTGGAGTACTCATAGGGATTGTCAAATTCCTCCTGATCTTTTCCTTTGTGGACTCATCCTCCCATAGAGTATTACCGTTTGCATACATACATCATGAGGTCTCTTAGGGACCAAAATTCGTCTCTTTGTTATTATTTAAGCCCATTCTACCCTATCGAGACGAAGATTTTAACCTTCACTTCTCCGGCTAGAATGACCTTAAATAGGGGCATCTGTAAGACCCCAATTTTGTCCCTAAGATCCCTCATGGCATCATAACATTGCATTTGCATTGCCTCAAGGATCATAAGCATCTTGGTTCCCCTTACCTTTGGGTGGGACCTCTTGTGAGTGGTTTGAGATCATCAAGCATGCTTGAATTGTATATTATTGCTTTTCTTATTTTGTTTACTAACCAAAAGCACAAAAATATGTCACTAACATCTTTTGTTTATAGTTTGAGCAATCACAAGGTCAAAAGCTTCAAGGAGATCATTGGTGCAAAGATATGACCAAGAGAAGAGGAAAGCCAGCATGGTAATGGTTCCCAAAGCTCTCATCCATCAAATATGCCTCCCTAGCATCTCAATTCATCATTTTGATCAAAGCAAGTGTTGCACCCCAAAATTTGCCCTCTATTTTTAACTCTAACCAATTTTTTGTTTCACATTCATTTGCATCATCTTCATAGCATAACATTTTTTTCTGTCTTAATATTAGCCGGAATAATTTCTCGGAATTTACAAACAGACTGGTCAAATTAACTTTTTAACTGTGCCTAAAATTAGTCAACAAAAATATGTCAAGTTTAAGTTTACAAATGTCGGTAACATTAATCTGCGGTTCACGTGGTTTAATTTGACATGCTAAAAATATTTTTACGACTATTTTTGGTCATATGTTGATCAGTCTGAGCAGTTTAAACGGTCATAATTTTTATCTCAAAATCCGACCAAACGCTGTATTTTTCCGAGTCATTTATTTCGCGCTGATTATTTTGACGTGTTCATTTTTTTTTCCGAGCATTTTGGTGCCCGACTTTTTTTTTTTTGAGTCTATTTATTTTTATATTGGGTCTAGAATAAATAAATAGGTTAATTAGTTTTTATTTTAATTTTAACTATTTTAATTATTTAACTTTATTCAGTTTTTAATTTAATATTGGGTTTCAAAATAAACTTAGGCCCATTATCATTAACCTAATTTGTTCCTATATATATTTACTAACATGACTGATAGAGGGAGGCCAAAAAAGACAGAACAAAAAAGAGAAACTGAGAGTGACTGATCTATACTATCGTACACACAGTTTGATACATGCGGTTTGGTTAAATATATCAAGATATCGCCGTTTTGCTTTTTTTATGCACATAAGTATAACAGGTATAATAATTTGGTTCATTGTATTATGTATTTGATGTGTTTGTTTTTATATAAGTTTTACATGTCTCATAATATATAATATAATATAATAATAATTTTGTTGTTAATAAAAACGCATATGGATCATATAATATATAATTTATAGTATGTAACTAGTGTGTTAAATATATATATATTTCTATTTTATGTTATAATTTGATTATGTTTTCGGATCGGATCGTGTCAATACGTCGTTTTCACATATACGTGTATGAGGCGTGACACTTGTGTTATCCGATCCAGTTGCGATGATCGCAATTTTGCGCTAGCAACGCCGTTGTTTTTTAATTCATATTTTTTTTTATATATACATATATTTAGATCTGCACATTTTTTTTTCATAACTAACTACCCTGATTTTTCCTAAACCCTGACAATTTCGCCACAAACTCTAAATTTCAACCCTAAAACTTTAACCGTGTTGTTTCCTCTAAACCATAAACCTTTTCTTAAACCTTAACAAACCTTATTATTATTTCCTATTTTCGCTCATATTTATGTTATTCATACACTGTAACTGCTTCGCCCTTGTAATATTTTAAGTTTTAACTTGTAATATTTTCAGTTTTACTTTTCGCCATCTTTATTATGTAACTGCACCAAAGCGTTGTAATAATTAGGATTTTATTTTCTGCCATTTATTTTCTGCCATTTTATTTTTCTGCCATTTATTTTTCTGTCATTTAAATTTCTGCCATTGATTCTATATTAACTGCGTGGTTTAGTAATGTAGGGCGTGAAAACCTACTAAATTAATTATTTAATATTTTTCTATAACCTTTATATTTTTTGTAAATAAATAATAAATACTAACTATTTTAATAACTATTTTTTTATTACTTACTTATAATAATAAATCCTTATATATTTTGTAAATAAAATCTAATTGACCATTTTTCTAATTGAATAATAATAATAAACCTATTAATCTAATAATTTGATATTTTCTATAATCTTTATTTATTTTGTAAATAACTAACTTAATATTTTTCATATAACTCTTTTATTTTATAATTTGTACATTAATGTATTTTAAATTCTTTTATTATTACTAATTTATTTTAAACTCATATTTTTCTAATAACTTCTAAAAAAATCTAACTTGTTTAACCTAAAATAATTCCTTTTAAAATTCTAACCTTTTCATTATCACTTTATTATTATTGTTATTTTATTATTGCTTTATTACCATTGTTTATTTATTATTTTATTATTATTTGCTTTTATCTATTCTATTTTTGCTTCATTATTTTTCTTATTTTAATTTTGTTTTATTTATAATATTAGGAACAAATGTATAGGTTGTAAATTTATTCTTTCTCGCCGGATTATTATGTATCTGTCCCATAGCCATGTAATAGTTTAGGAATTTATTTTTCTTGCTTTTATTTTTGTAAATATTTATTGCGTGGTTAGTAATTTAGGGAGTGCAAAAAACTAACTGTAAATAATTGAACTTAGAAAATTAAATTCAAGACAAATATCTGAAAAATAACACTCACACACGTAAGTCGATCTTTGATCGCCATCTGTACTTCCTAGGGTATTCCTCTTGGTTGCCTTCTTTAAATGGTCAAGTCCCTCGAAAATAGGGGTGTCTTAAGCAAAGTCCCTTCAAACAGAAAAATCATCAAGTCCCTATAAACTTAAAAGATCAAGTCCCTACGAGGTTGCCTACGATATAATGATCTTGTCCCTTCGGTAAATATGATGATAGTCCCTACGAGTTGCTAAAGACACCCCTTATGTTGCCTTCATTGACCATACGATGACCCTACGCCCGTCCCTTAAACACATCCAAGGTAATGACTACCTATTCCTTAATAATAGGGACAGTCTTACCATTGAAAGAACATACGAGAACACGAAAGACTTAATCTAGGGTAGGTATCTCATAGTTACTTGCTCACACTTTTCAAAATTACTTTTACACCTCACAATTTCTAAACTAGGCTTTGTATACACCCATACGAAGGTCATTACAAAGTACTTAAAGAAATTTTTCTAATCACACACTACACTCTTGCAAACAAACAAAGTGAGCTAAGTAACTAAGAGCCCATGGATAACCATGGATATAAAGGGTGCTAATACCTTCCCTTTGTATAACCTACCCCCCGAACTCAAAATCTTTTTAAGGTCTTTCCTGTTCTTTTATGTCCTTTCCTTTTTGGATAAAATAAAAGTCGGTGGCGACTCTTGCTATCCGCAACATTTAACTAAAGTCAGTTCTCCCACCGTGTTACAGAGCTGGCGACTCCACTGGGGATTTAATAAAAGAGGGGTACCCTTAGGAATTAGATCACTTTAAAATTGTTTGCCTTGTTTGCTTTATACTTATCTGTTGGGTGCTCTTATGTGTGAAAGACCCTAACCCGGATCTAGTGTACCTTAGGTAAATGGCAATAGACCAAGGAAACTGTACGGCGTATATCGATATGGTTGATCTGGTGGCCATAGTTAGTGTGACTTCTTGGTTGGTGCTTATGTTCCTTAAGCAAGTTGAGGATAATATGAGGCTGCCATATGTTGTCAATACACTAACTAACTTTTAGAACCCTAGTCATCCCATCTTGGACTTTAGAAAGTAGTGAGATAACCGGCTTTGGTGAAGACTGAAGTTGGTTGATACTCGATACTACACTCATTGAGATCCTAAACTTGGAGGGTTTTGGTTGGCAAGTAAGTTGCCTACTGAACAACCACCCTTGTGAAGGATCAATGATTTTGAGATCCCTTAGAACCTGGTTACTTTTGTAGGACAGGATGAATCAACTAAACTTCAGGGGAGGGTACTTACCTTTAAACCTCATGCAAGCCTTCAAACCTAGGGCTATTGTGTGACTTGTTTGTGTGTGCCACATGTTTGTGATTGAGCATAACATCATAGCATCATCATGCATCACAAGCATAGCATTTTCACTAACCATTTCAAGGACCAAAGGATTTATCTTTGTTCTTTGTTGCAGGTCATGGCTTCTGCTCGTAGGAATACTATCCGGATCAACTTTGTAGGAATACCTCCTAAGCTTAAGGAATTGGTCTCTCAAGTTTCTGAAAACTCCCAGTTCATCAAGAGGCATGGTCACCTACTGGATCTAGTCACTTCAGGGTTCAATGAAGACATGATGAGTGTCCTGTTTCAGTTCTTTGACCCTAAACATCATTGCTTCACATTTCCCGACTATCAGCTGGTTCCTACAATGGAAGAGTTCTCCAAGCTTCTGGGTATACCTATTCTTGATCAGAAACCCTTCACAGGCTTGGAAAAAGAGCCTAAACCTGAAGTCATTGATGCAGCCTTACATTTAAAGAAATCAGACATTGTCCTAGAAACAAGGAATGGAGTTAAGGGTATTCTTGCTAAGGTATTGATGGAGAAAGCTCAAGTATTCCTGAAGGCTATGAGTTATGATGCTTTTGAGGAGATCTTCGCCCTATTGATTTATGGCTTAGTACTGTTCCCCAATCCAGACCAGTTCATAGACGTACACGCCATCAACATATTTCTGACTCGCAATCCAGTGCCTACATTACTTGGAGACATCTTACACTCTCTTCATACTCGTACTACGAAGGCACGAGGAACTCTGATGTGTTGCATACCTCTATTATCTAGGTGGTTTATTTCTCACCTTCCTCGATCAGTGATGAAGAATGAACAAGGGTTCAGGTGGTCCAAGAGGATTATGTCACTTTCTCATTTAGATATTCATTGGTGCTCTAGATCTATGGAGAATGTTACCATCATTGACCGTTGTGGGGAGTTCCCTAATGCGCCACTCCTTGGCATAAGAGGGGGCATTACCTACAACCTTTCTTTAGCTCTACATCCGTTTGGTTACGCTCGGACTGATGGTCCTCATGACATGCTTATTCAGGGTATTGTGTTCGACTACGACAACGATCTTCAAGGTTACCGTCAAAGGTTCATACGAGCATGGGGTAAAGTGAACAAGGTTGACAGCAAGACTCTGGAACCCAAGTACACTATTCCTATGGAACCATATCTCAGATGGGTACGATCTCGTGCTCAGACTCTTATGATGCCATATCATGCTATCCTGCCAGTTACCATGGAGCCTGTTGCTGAAGGAGATACTTCTTACATCATTCTTCAT
This sequence comes from Lathyrus oleraceus, assembly GCF_024323335.1. Classification (NCBI taxonomy): domain Eukaryota; kingdom Viridiplantae; phylum Streptophyta; class Magnoliopsida; order Fabales; family Fabaceae; genus Lathyrus; species Lathyrus oleraceus. The sequence continues at coordinate 311,322,309 of NC_066583.1, forward strand.
CCAGACATGCCCACTGACATGGAAGAGTTACAGAGGTCCTGGATCCAGTTGAAGGAGCAAAGAGATACTTTTGAGACTCATTACAAGGCAAGTCAGGAAAGAATCCTGGAGCTAACAAAACAACTTCACGAGGAGCGGAATCTCAACTCATATCTCAACACAAAGAGGAAACGTCCATGGGAGACTTAAAACCCCATTTTTTGTATTCATTTCATTTTTATTGTAAGCCCAAGGGGCAAACAAGTTTCTTACTAATAAAAGTTTACTTTTTGGTGGTTTAAACAAATTTAAATCCTACGGTCCTTGAAAACATTGCATAAGCATCTACATACCATATTATTGCATCACAGGAACAGGTATCTTATCTTCTCGCTGTTTACCTCAGCAGAAATGGCTCTTGAACAGACTGTCAAAGATCTCCAGGCTCAGAATGCACAATTCCAAGAGTTGATTCTGAATTTGTCCAAGGGGCAAGATGAGTTGAAGACATTGCTGGCTAAGAAGAAGAAGAAGACTAGAAGATCAGGAGGCCTTATCAATCTGGGAAGAAGATTCAGAGGCCCTATCAAGACAAAGGAACAGGTTGATGATTATGAGTCTGAAAATTCTGAGAAAGAGGGAGGTGGTCCCCATGATACTGTGGGAGATTCTGATTCTGAAGCAAATTATTATCATGATCCTAATGAAGATAAGTACAAGATGCTGGTGGGTAGAATGAATGCTATGGAGTTACAAAAATCTTCTGGGCTGGATTTTGAAGATCTGAGTTTAATATCTGGAGTGGTTATACCTATTGGTTTCAAGGTTCCTGCTTTTATGGTATATGATGGTGTCTCATGTCCCAAGCTGATAATTCATTTCTTCCAAGAGAGCTTGTCTGGAGCTCAATTGGAATGGTACTATCAATTGGAGAGTGTCAATATCCGTGATTGGAATGATCTTGCTGAGGCCTTCTACAGGAAATACCAGTACAATGCTGATTTAACACCTACTCGCATGCAGCTACAAAGCATGTCAATGGGTGCTAAGGAGAATTTCAAGGAGTATGCCCAGAAATGGAGAGACCTGGCTGGCAGAGTTCAACCTCCTCTGACTGACAGGGAGCTAGTGGATATGTTTATGAGTACGCTGAATAGTCCTTTCTATAGTCACCTCATTGGAAGCTCATCATCTGGTTTCACTGAGCTGATAATGACTGGAGAGCGTGTGGAAAGTGGTATAAGAAGTGGTAAGATACAGGTGGGTGCCTCTTCATCAAGCACTGCAAAGAAGCCCCCTAGTGGAAAGAAGGAGTCTAATGTTGTGTATGGTCAACCTGGCCGTAACAGAAGTCACCAATCCGTAGGAGCAGTTCACATTTCTAATCCTACTCCTGCAACACCAGAGCTACCACAGAGCAATCAACAGAAGCCTAGAAGACAATTCACCAAGATCAACATGTCACTGGCCCAAGCCTTGCAACACATGTTGAAAGGGGAACTCATTACTTTGAAGGACCCTCCTCAGAATCCTAATACTTCCTCTCCTCTGTACAATCCTAATGCACGATGTGCCTATCATTCTAATTGTCCGGGACATGACACCAACAATTGTTGGATGCTGAAAAATAAGATTCAAGATATGATTGAAGCTGGGGAGATTGAATTTGACCCTCCTGGGACTCCAAATGTGATTACTGCTCCCATGCCCAATCATGAGAAGACTGTTAATGTTGTTGATGAAGTTTCATATGTTTCCTCAGTAGCAGATGTGACTACTCCCTTATCTATTATCAAGAAGAAGCTGGTGCAGGCTGGATTCTTTCCAGGTTGCAACGAAGACTGTTTTTATTGTGCCTACAAACCTGATAGCTGCTGGAAGTTGAAAGATGGTATTCAACGCCTCATGGACAATTACACTATATTGTTTGAGAGAACTCCTTCTGTGGAAAGTATGTGTGAACACCTAACTCGAGGTAAGAAGTTTGAAGATGTGGATATGGTTGATAAAGTGCCAGTGAAGATTACCTCCAAAGGCCCTGTCAAGATCACTTCCAAGGGTCCTATCAAAATTACTGCTGAAGGCCTGGTGAAGACTGTTGCTGAAGTTAGAGTGCCTCCCATGATTATTACCACTCCTGGCCCTATTCCTTATACTTCTGATAAAGCTATACCCTGGAATTACGGTTCTGATGTTTATATCCATGGTGTTAAGCAGGAACCTTTGACTGATACACCTGTTACTGATGATAACCTTGATGTTGATAATATTGTTGGATCTAGTAAGATCACCAGAAGTGGAAGAATTTTCTCTCCTCCAGCTACCTCAAAAAATACAGTTCCTCCAACTACTACCTCCACTTCTGAGCCAAGTACTGATGCTCGAGGCAAAGGTCCTGTGCTTGAACCTGTGCAAGCTGAAGCACCGACTGCTGAAAATCTCTCTAAACAGATGGAAGAAGTGCTGAAGATCATTCGTAAGAGTGATTATGATATTGTTGACCAGTTGGGGCATACTCCCTCCAAAATTTCCATGTTGTCTTTGTTGCTGTGTTCTGAGGCTCATGCTAAAGCCTTGATCAAATTCTTAAGGACTGCTCATGTACCAAATGAAATTTCTGTGGATCAATTTGAAAATTGTGTTGCACATCTGACTTATGATAATGGGTTAGGTTTTTCTGATGCTGACTTGACTCCTGCCAAAAGAAACCATAACAGAGCTTTACATATCTCCATTGAATGTAGGGGCACTACCTTGTCTCATGTGTTGATAGACAATGGCTCTTCATTGAATGTACTTCCCAAAGAGGTTCTGAACAAGCTCAGTCCTGAAGATGCTGTGTTAAGATCAAGTAATATAGTGGTGAGAGCCTTTGATGGTTCAAGAAGAGTGGTGCATGGAGAAATAGATCTCCCGATCAAAGTAGGCTCTCAAGTCTTCGATTCTACCTTCTATGTAATGGATATTCGTCCTGCGTACTCTTGTCTGCTTGGGCGCCCCTGGATCCACGGGGCAGGTTTGTGACCTCCACTCTACATCAGAAGTTGAGATATCCAGTGAAGGGAAAGATCGTAACTGTTTATGGAGAGGAAGAATATATGGTCAGTCATGTGAATACATTTAAGTATGTTGAAGTGGAAGGTGAATATGTTGAGACTCCTTGCCAGACATTTGAAGTAGTTCCTTGGGTCGTTCCCGCTACTAAAGCTCCTCCTGTGGTTAAAAGAGTTCCTGTGGTTACCAGAGTACCTCCTACAATGGCTTCCCTCAAAGATGCTAGAACTGTGGTTGAAGAAGGTGGTTGCACTATTTGGGGTCAGCTTCCCGACATTCCTTACAAGTCTGACAAGTTTGGTTTGGGTTTCACTGCAGAGTCCCAGAAGGCTGTTCGTCGTGCTCATGCTGTTCGTATCACCAATCCAGGGAACATGAAAGATCAAATCAATGCTGTGGGTAACTATAATGAAGACTACAATCTGGATAACTGGATTTTTCCTACTGTGGGTGATGGGCTCAACAATTGGAAGACTGAAGACGTTATTCCTATCTCCTTTAGTCAGGAGTAAATACTATTACTGTGTTGTTATTTTTAAGTTTGAATAATTAAACTTTTAAGCCTTGTGCCTTACCCGGGGCACAATGGTATGCTTGTTTCGGGATGTCATTTCATTTGCATACTTCATTCAATAAAAATCAATGGACGTTTCGTTTTCGTAAATATTGGGCTCTTTGTTTTTCTTTTATTTTATTCAGCTATGTGTTCTTACACACACCCACATCACTAAAATGCAGATCCTCATCCACTCTGGATCCTGTTGATAACAGTTCTACTATTGCCAATTATAATTTCGAGAATCCGATCTATCAAGCTGAAGATGGAAAGGATGAAGATTGTGAAGTACCTGTAGAGCTTGCTAGGTTATTACAACAAGAAGAGAAAGCTATACAGCCACATGAAGAGCCAATCGAAGTTGTGAATCTGGGAACTGAAGAAAACAGGAAAGAGGTCAAGATAGGAGTTGAATTAGAAGATGGTGTCAAGAGCAGATTAATTCAAATGTTACGTGATTATGTGGAAATCTTTGCTTGGTCCTATGAAGATATGCCAGGGTTGGATACGGACATTGTGGTTCACCATTTACCGGTAAAAGAAGATTGTCGTCCAAAGAAGCAGAAGGTTCGTCGCATGCGTCCTGAAATGTCAGAAAAGATTAAAGCAGAGGTAATGAAACAATTTGATGCAGGGTTCTTAGCTGTGACTTCTTATCCTCAATGGGTTGCAAATGTGGTACCGGTACCTAAGAAAGATGGTAAAGTACGTATGTGTGTAGACTACAGGGATTTGAATAAGGCCAGCCCCAAAGATGACTTTCCACTGCCTCATATTGATGTTCTGGTAGACAACACTGCTCAGCATAAAGTATTCTCTTTCATGGATGGTTTCTCTGGTTACAATCAAATCAAGATGGCACCTGAAGATATGGAGAAGACTACATTTGTTACACAGTGGGGTACCTTTTGCTATAAAGTGATGCCATTTGGTTTGAAGAATGTCGGGGCAACATATCAGCGTGCTATGGTGGCTTTGTTTCACGATATGATTCATCATGAGATAGAGGTATATGTGGATGATATGATAGCCAGGTCCCAGAATGAAGAGCAACACCTTGATCATCTGCATAAGTTGTTTGAAAGGTTGAAGAAATACAAATTGAGATTGAACCCAAACAAGTGTACTTTTGGAGTTAGGTCTGGTAAACTCCTGGGTTTCATTGTCAGTGGAAAAGGTATTGAAGTAGACCCTGCAAAAGTGAAAGCTATACAAGAGATGCCAGCTCCCCGTACTGAGAAGGAAGTTAGAGGTTTCTTGGGACGATTGAATTACATTGCAAGATTTATTTCCCAATTAACTGCTACCTGTGAACCAATCTTCAAGTTGTTAAAGAAAGATCAGGTAATGGAATGGAATGATGAGTGCCAGACAGCCTTTGATGAAATCAAGAGATATCTCCTAGAACCTCCAATTTTGATGCCACCAGTTGATGGAAGACCCTTGATTATGTACTTAACAGTATTAGACAACTCAATGGGGTGTGTGTTGGGGCAACATGACGAGTCTGGTCGAAAAGAACAGGCAATATACTACCTTAGCAAAAAGTTTACCGACTGTGAAACAAGATACTCACTGCTCGAGAAAACTTGTTGCGCTTTGGCATGAGCTGCTGACCGACTAAGACAGTATATGTTGACTCATACTACCTTATTGATTTCGAAGATGGATCCAATCAAGTACATATTCGAGAAACCTGCTCTCTCCGGACGAATAGCGAGATGGCAAATGATCTTAACAGAATATGATATACAGTACACTACTCAGAAGGCCATTAAAGGAAGTGTTGTAGCTGATCATTTGGCTCATCAGGCAGTGGATGATTATCAGTCAATGAGTTTTGAATTCCCCGATGAAGACATTATGATTATTACCAAAGAACCTGGATAATATGACGGACCTGAACAAGGATCCCGATGGACTATGGTTTTTGATGGAGCTTCTAATGCACTTGGTAATGGTGTTGGTGTTGTGATCATTTCCCCTGAAGGTTATCATACCCCGATTACTGCAAGACTTTGTTTCTATTGTACCAATAACATGGCTGAGTATGAGGCATGTATCCTGGGCATCAAAGCTGCCATTGATATGAAAATTCAGTTCCTGGACGTATATGGAGATTCAGCCCTGGTAGTGAGTCAGATTAAAGGAGATTGGGATACCAAGCATGAAAATCTTATTCCCTACAGAGAGCATGTGCTGTCTTTGATCCCACATTTTGAAGAGATTACCTTTGGACACATTCCACGAGGAGAGAATCAGTTGGCAGATGCATTAGCCACCATGGCATCTATGTTTGAGATTAGCTGGGATGATGAAGCTCCCAAGATTACTATTGATAGATTTGAGAAGCCTGCATACTGCAATGAGATTGATACTGAAGGAGGAGAGGAAAAGCCTTGGTTCTATGAAGTAAAAAGATATCTTGAAACTCAGGAGTTCCCTGAAGGGGCATCTGTCAAAGATAAGAAGTTTCTGAGGAGGTTTTCTGCTAAGTTCTTCTTGAGTAATGGAATTTTGTACAAACGCAATCATGATTCAACTTTGCTTCGTTGTGTGGATAAGAAGGAAGCAACAGAGATTATGGAAGACATGCATGATGGGATTTTTGGCACTCATTCTAGTGGTCATACTATGACAAAGAAGATATTGAGAGCAGGATACTATTGGTCTACCATGGAAGCTGACTGCTATCAACATTCCAGGACATGTCACAAGTGTCAAATCTATGCTGATAAAGTGCATATACCTCCGGCTCCATTAAATGTGTTGACTGCTCCTTGGCCTTTTGCCATGTGGGGCATTGATATGATTGGTGAGATCAAGCCTACTGCTTCTAATGGGCATCGTTTCATCCTAGTTGCTATTGATTACTTTACAAAGTGGGTAGAGGCAGCCTCATTCGCATCTGTTACCAAGAATGTTGTGGCTCGATTCATTAAGAATAATCTTATATGTAGGTATGGCATCCCTGAAAGGATTATCACAGACAATGGCTCTAATCTGAAAAATACCATGATTACTGATCTCTGCATGCAGTTCAAGATTAAGCATCACAACTCTTCTCCGTATCGTCCGAAGATGAATGGGGCAGTAGAAGCTGCTAATAAGAACATTAAGAAGATTCTATAGAAGATGACTGTTACTTACAAGGATTGGCACGAGATGTTACCATTTGCTCTTCATGGTTATCGTACTACAATACGTACTTCAACAGGGGCAACCCCATTCTCCTTAGTCTATGGTATGGAAGCAGTTCTGCCCATTGAAGTTCAGATCCCTTCCTTAAGAATCATGAAGGATGCAGGCTTGGATGAAGATGAGTGGATTCAAACTCGACTCGACCAGATAAATTTGATTGATGAGAAGAGGTTGGCAGCTGTTTGTCATGGTCAGATGTACCAGAAACGGATGATCAAAGCTTTCAATAAGAAGGTTAAGCCAAAGGTATATCAGGCTGGTGACTTGGTAATCAAGCGTATCATACTACCACAGGGTGATCCTAGGGGCAAGTGGACTCCTACATATGAAGGACCATTTATGGTCAAAAGAGTATTCTCAGGAGGTGCCATGATGCTTACTACTATGGATGGTGAAGACTTTCCACAGCCTGTAAACGCATACATAGTTAAAAAATACTACGCATAAAAAGAGACCTGCTAGGTTGACTGGCCTAGGCAAAAATAAGGGCATCCCGGCAAACCAAAAGGGTTCGGGCAAAAATTAGGGATATATATAAAAAAAATGTACACCTGGCAAGTCGAAAACCTGAAAAGGCGGCTTGGGCAAAAAAGGGTATCCCGGTGGATTGAAAACCTGAAAGGGCAATCCAGGCAAAAGTTAGGGATTAAAGCGTATGACTATTTCTCGTTTGGATCACTCATGTAACTTCAACTGATGGTGCTACCTAAATCAAGTTCAAACAGATAAAGATCAATCCAATCGTTTCTGTCTCAACAGCAGAAGATGAGATATTTGAAGATAATGGCAATAGTAGAATTGAAACTCAATAGGATCATTTTTCACATAGCTGTTTTCTTTGTTTTATAAAAAATTTACGACGAATTCCTCTTACTAGGATTTCTGTCTCCTTGTACAAACTTGTTTATGTATAGGTCACTTTGTGATATAAATAAAATTTCATCTTTGAATCCAGATTTACTTTTACTCTATTTACATAAGCGAAAACGTCCATTGGTTGTGTTTGAATGTATGTATGCTTTTGAATACGATTGATGTTTACCAGAAATGCATAAAATGCAGTAATAGTATTTACTAAGGACGAACGAGGGTAGTAGTTCAACGAAGCTTCGCTGGTTCATCCCCACTACAAATCCCCAGTAGAGCAAATCTATCTTTATAGATGCTTCGAATTACGTCTCCCCTTGAATTTATGTCCATCTCTTTTATCCTCAGTCGGGATACTCAGGAACTTATTCCTTCAATAGAAGTACGACGAACGAATACGGGAAGTGACAAATACTATACTATCAAACAAGATGGGAACGAGTTCCTCATATTCTTCAGCAACGAATCGGGATTTATTTTCCCTAGCCAGTAGTTGTTATACAAAGATATCCGGACGCTTCAGGCCGCATGATTCATACATACATCATTTACATCATACCATGGCATATCCATAAGTGCATAATACATTTACTTAGATGCACCATGCCATGCATGCATACATATTGCATAAACGAACCTTTTCCTTGCAGGATGGTTATATACAGATAAAATACTATCAACAATTCACAACAGGTCAGAAACGATCTATACGAAGATCTAGTGCTGATACTTAATCATTACTCAAGGTGTCCTTGGATAGTAGGCAAACGGTCTATACGAAGATCTATTCCCTAGTCCAGGATGTTTTCAGGAGAGTTAATCCTGATACTCTTTTGTTCTTGGATAGTAGGCAAACGGTCTATACGAAGATCTATTCCCTAGTCCAGGATATTTTCAGGAGATTTCATCCTGACACTCTTTTGTTCTTGGATATTAGGCAAACGGTCTATACGAAGATCTATTCCCTAGTCCAGGATATTTCCAGAAGAGATAATCATCACGAAGATTTATTTCTACTGGTCTATTCAACAATTCAAAACAGTTCAGAGACGATCTATACGAAGGTCTAGTGCTGATACTTAATTCAGAAAGAAATCGCCACGAAGATTTGGTTCTGACACTTAAATTAAAAGTATGTTCTTAGATACGATTCAGAGACGGCCTATACGAAGACCTAGTACTGATATCCAGTATCAACATCAAGATATTATCACCTCCTAATATTATGGATGGCATCTATAAGCCCATCTCCAGTTCTTCCAAGTGGCATCTTCAAGCCCACTTAAGCATATACAACCAGTCTTCAGTGTTACTTTACGCACCGGCGAGTGCAAATTTTTGGGCTTTTGTGTTCAATCCCCTTCAACCTTCCAAGTCACGAATGGCACACAGGCCAATCTAACTCCTCAGGTTTCAGAAAATTGAACAGGGGCAGCTGTTGCACCCCAAAATTTGCCCTCTATTTTTAACTCTAACCAATTTTTTGTTTCACATTCATTTGCATCTTCTTCATAGAATAACATGTTTTCTGTCTTAATATTAGCCGGAATAATTTCTCGGAATTTACAAACAGATTGGTCAAATTAACTTTTTAACTGTGCCTAAAATTAGTCAACCAAAAAATGTCAAGTTTAAGTTTGCAAATGTCGGTAACATTAATCTGCGGTTCACGTGGTTTAATTTGACATGCTAAAAAGTTTTTTACGACTATTTTTGGTCATATGTTGATCAGTCTGAGCAGTTTAAACGGTCATAATTTTTATCTCAAAATCCGACCAAACGCTGTATTTTTCCGAGTCATTTATTTCGCGCTGATTATTTTGACGTGTTCATTTTTTTTTTCGAGCATTTTGGTGCCCGACTTTTTTTTTTTTTGAGTCTATTTATTTTTATATTGGGTCTAGAATAAATAAATAGGTTAATTAGTTTTTATTTTAATTTTAACTATTTTAATTATTTAACTTTATTCAGTTTTTAATTTAATATTGGGTTTCAAAATAAACTTAGGCCCATTATCATTAACCTAATTTGTTCCTATATATATTTACTAGCATGACTGATAGAGGGAGGCCAAAAAAGACAGAACAAAAAAGAAAAACTGAGAGTGGCTGATCTATACTATCGTACACACAGTTTGATACATGCGGTTTGGTTAAATATATCCGGATATCGCCGTTTTGCTTTTTTTATGCACATAAGTATAACAGGTATAATAATTTGGTTCATTCTATTATGTATTTGATGTGTTTGTTTTTATATAAGTTTTACATGTCTCATAATATATAATATAATATAATAATAATTTTGTTGTTAATAAAAACGCATATGGATCATATAATATATAATTTATAGTATGTAACTAGTGTGTTAAATATATATATATTTCTATTTTATGTTATAATTTGATTATGTTTTCGGATCGGATCGTGTCAATACGCCGTTTTCACATATACGTGTACGAGGCGTGACACTTGTGTTATCCGATCCAGTTGCGATGATCGCAATTTTGCGCTAGCAACGCCGTTGTTTTTTAATTCATATTTTTTTTATATATACATATATTTAGATCTGCACATTTTTTTTTCATAACTAACTACCCTGATTTTTCCTAAACTCTGACAATTTCGCCACAAACTCTAAATTTCAACCCTAAAACTTTAACCGTGTTGTTTCCTCTAAACCATAAACCTTTTCTTAAACCTTAACAAACCTTATTATTATTTCCTATTTTCGCTCATATTTATGTTATTCATACACTGTAACTGCTTCGCCCTTGTAATATTTTAAGTTTTAACTTGTAATATTTTCAGTTTTACTTTTCGCCATCTTTATTATGTAACTGCACCAAAGCGTTATAATAATTAAGATTTTATTTTCTGCCATTTATTTTCTGCCATTTTATTTTTCTGCCATTTATTTTTCTGCCATTTAAATTTCTGCCATTGATTCTATATTAACTGCGTGGTTTAGTAATGTAGGGCGTGAAAACCTACTAAATTAATTATTTAATATTTTTCTATAACCTTTATATTTTTTGTAAATAAATAATAAATACTAACTATTTTAATAACTATTTTTTTATTACTTATTTATAATAATAAATCCTTATATATTTTGTAAATAAAATCTAATTGACCATTTTTCTAATTGAATAATAATAATAAACCTATTAATCTAATAATTTGATATTTTCTATAATCTTTATTTATTTTGTAAATAACTAACTTAATATTTTTCATATAACTCTTTTATTTTATAATTTGTACATTAATGTATTTTAAATTCTTTTATTATTACTAATTTATTTTAAACTCATATTTTTCTAATAACTTCTAAAAAAATCTAACTTGTTTAACCTAAAATAATTCCTTTTAAAATTCTAACCTTTTCATTATCACTTTATTATTATTGTTATTTTATTATTGCTTTATTACCATTGTTTATTTATTATTTTATTATTATTTTCTTTTATCTATTCTATTTTTGCTTCATTATTTTCCTTATTTTAATTTTGTTTTATTTATAATATTAGGAACAAATGTATAAGTTGTAAATTTATTCTTTCTCGCCGGATTATTATGTATCTGTCCCATAGCCATGTAATAGTTTAGGAATTTATTTTTCTTGCTTTTATTTTTGTAAATATTTATTGCGTGGTTAGTAATTTAGGGAGTGCAAAAAACTAACTGTAAATAATTGAACTTAGAAAATTAAATTCAAGACAAATATCTGAAAAATAACACTCACACACGTAAGTCGATCTTTGATCGCCATCTGTACTTCCTAGGGTATTCCTCTTGGTTGCCTTCTTTAAATGGTCAAGTCCCTCGAAAATAGGGGTGTCTTAAGCAAAGTCCCTTCAAACAGAAAAATCATCAAGTCCCTATAAACTTAAAAGATCAAGTCCCTACGAGGTTGCCTACGATATAATGATCTTGTCCCTTCGGTAAATATGATGATAGTCCCTACGAGTTGCTAAAGACACCCCTTATGTTGCCTTCATTGACCATACGATGACCCTACGCCCGTCCCTTAAACACATCCAAGGTAATGACTACCTATTCCTTAATAATAGGGACAGTCTTACCATTGAAAGAACATACGAGAACACGAAAGACTTAATCTAGGGTAGGTATCTCATAGTTACTTGCTCACACTTTTCAAAATTACTTTTACACCTCACAATTTCTAAACTAGGCTTTGTATACACTCATACGAAGGTCATTACAAAGTACTTAAAGAAATTTTTCTAATCACACACTACACTCTTGCAAACAAACAAAGTGAGCTAAGTAACTAAGAGCCCATGGATAACCATGGATATAAAGGGTGCTAATACCTTCCCTTTGTATAACCTACCCCCCCGAACTCAAAATCTTTTTAAGGTCTTTCCTGTTCTTTTATGTCCTTTCCTTTTTGGATAAAATAAAAGTCGGTGGCGACTCTTGCTATCCGCAACATTTAACTAAAGTCAGTTCTCCCACCGTGTTACAGCAAGTCAAAGGGTTTGAGGTTTGTCCCCCAAAGAAACCCTAGTTCATTAGATCATCCACAATGCCTTGCTCTTGAAGCAACCTCAACCCATGGTCAAATACAATCAAGGGAAGTTCTCTAATTCATCATTCCATGCATATTTGAACTTATTTGAGTTCCCTCAATCATCAATTCATCAAGATATGAGTTGTGGACTTGAGAAGTTGATCAGTCAATTCATCTAACTATTTTGAAATGTACTGAGACCTAACTTTTTATGTCTTGGTCAAATGGAGATGATACCAAAATCAAAAATGTTCTTAAGGACAACATGAACAACTTTCATGTTCATCAAAAGTTGATTTGAAGCTTGGAAGATCATCTCTCATTCCAATACATTATAGGTCATTTTGACTTAAACCCTAATCTTAGGTAAACTTCCCAAGGAAATAACTCATTCATTTTTTATGATTTTAAGGTGGGATCAAATGCATTGGAAATCTTAAGATGTATACTTCAAATGTTATGTTGAACAAAATTTCAAAATCGCAAAGGAAATACATGTGATAATGCAAAACATTATAGGTCACTTTGGACCAAATGCACTGAAAAGCAGAAAAGTCCAACTTCAAGTGCCCATAACTCTTTCATCAAAAATCCAAATGATGCAAAATTTAAGTCCATTTTGATTTTCTTGAGAGGATCTACAACTTTGATATTGGAGGTTTTTTCATTTGAGGCTTGCATCATCAAAACAGAGGGGCTTGAACATTGGCCAAATTTGGAAACCTCACCTTTGCATGTTTTGCACCTTACACTTTAAACTCAAAATTCACTAATTTCCACACTTCAAATGGATTTTTGCCCAACATAACATTTGTTCCTTACATCAAGACCTTTCCAACCATTACTCACATGCTCATGTTTGGATTTGGCAAATGGCATTTTCGAAGAGGAGAAGTTTTAGGCATAATTGTGCATAACATGTTGAAACTCATTACACAAGCCTATGCAATGCCAACTACACGTCCATTTCAGCTCAATTATATCTCAGATTGCATTTGGAATTGAATTTGGGCCTTCTACATGATCATGCAAGCCCATGCAATGAATATCCATTTGCCATGCACACGAGTTTGATCACACTTGCCTTGCCTCTCCATCTATAAATAGAAGCATCATTCCATTCAATTTCCATCCATGAATCAACCTGAAATGCTGCTGAATTGAAAACCAAACCTCTCACCAAAGGAACTATTTCATTTTCATTCAAATTTCTCAGATCTGAAATTCAACTAAATCTGGTTGAATTTCTAGATCTAAAGTTCCTAAACCTCTCTCTCATAATCCATTGAAGCTCTGTTTGGCCAAAGGAAGCAAGGAAGCAAGCTCAGATCACCACAATTCAAAGGTTCTCTTCAACTAGTTTTTTCTTCGAAACTCACTATTCTTTGATCTATTTGCTTGGTTATTGTGTTATCTGAAGTCCTCTCCATAGAGGCATCATTGTTGTGTATTCAATTTTCAAAATCTAACAAGTTCATGATGAACACCATCAAGTTTCAACCTCTGATTTCTCTCACTATGGAGATCTAGAGCAGAAATGGATGGTACAGGGGTGATGTACATCACCCCAACTTTAATTTGGTACCTAGATCGTGGATTTTGGTTGAGTTGGAAGGACCTGCAACTCTGGCCAGAGCTTGAGTGCTCGCTGGAAAAGACGGTGGCGCTGGCCACCGTCCACCATGCCAGATTCAATCTGGATCGTTGGATGCACATCCCACGTTTTAATCTCAGCCATGCGTTTGGATTACTTGATTTAATGCCATGTGTTTCGCTGCTGACTTTGGCCTACCATGGAAACGCGCTTCTGGACCATTAGATGTTGCCACGTCAATTAATGAGTTCCATCAGACGCTCCTTGTTTTTTTGATTTTTCTAATTTCTGTTTTAATTTCTTTTATTTCCTTTATTTTCAAAAATTCATAACTTCTTTATTTTTAATCCAAAAAATATAGGACCAATTGCATTCTTCTCCAAATAAATTCTAGTTTCTAAAATTGATTTTTTATTTTTTTTATTTTGTCATTTGATATTTTTTGTGAATTTTCTCTTTTCTGGTTATTTTTAATTCATTTTAAATAGTTTTTGATATTCAAAAAATACAAAAATATTTTCCTAACCTATTTGAATGATGATGGATCTATTTGAGATTTTAGTTCAATTAGGTTATTTTTATTCATTTTTAATTGATTAAAATTAGTTTCTGACTTTTAAAAATGCTGAATTTTTTTGTCAAACTTGGTTTGACCTTGTTGAACTTGGGATAAATCACTTGGACCTTTCAGGGTTGATTTGAAGTGATTTTGAAGTTTGACCTTTCTTTTATTTTTAATTCAAGTTTATTTTAATATTAAAAATGCCAAAAAATATTTTGTTTTTTATTTGACCTCCAATCTTCATCCCATTTCTGGTTTCTCATTGTTTGACTTTGACTTTCAATGTCATTTGGTCAACACACATGGATTGATACATTTTATTTCACCTTATGTACTTTATTCTTTCCATTTTCCTTTTCCATTATTCATCTCTTTCTTCTTCTTCTTCTTTTTCTTTTTTTGATCAATGAGTTGAAGGTTGATAAGTTAGCATTGATTAGGGAGACTTAATCTTCCTTGATTCAAATCTAATTCATCTTGATCAATTGATCAAGTGAATGGCTTTGCATTAAGGATAGGTTGTTTCCTAAATCATGCAAAAGACTTAAACCAATACAAGATCAATTCTCTTCTTCTTTTTGGCATGGCAAGTTGTTGGAACTTGGTTCACTAATCAAGACTTCTAACTTGTGTTGTTGTCTACATTATTATTGACCGGCCTCAGATAGTTGTGACTTCTACATAAGTCCAATTACGATTGCTTAACATAGCGCTAAATTTTCCTTATGGCACACTAACTATTAACACTAATCACTAACCATTAACATTTACTTTTGCACTTTACATTTATGCAATTTACTATTCTTGTACATATTATTCATTTGCTTTTTTCTTTTGCTCACTTGAGCACATGTTTATGTTAATGCAATTTGCCTTTTGCTCACTTGAGCACATAATTGTGTATATACTATTGTGCTTGTGTTTTGTTTTGATTGTTGTGAACAAAATGCAAAGAATTGGACAAAATGGACTTAGATCTTAGAACTTTACCCAAGCTAATGGAGTTTGAAGAGCAACTAGGCCTCATGCCTTTAGAATGCTTAAATATCAAAGAGCAACTAGGCCTCATGCCTTTAGAATGCTTAAAGCTTGAAGATGAACATTGAAAGGACCATATTCTAAACTCCCTCTTGTCCATTCTTTGATTTGTAAATAGAACCTTTTGATGTGTGTGTTTTTTTGTGCTAGGGATTCCCACTTGAGCCACATTGAGGAATCATTACCATGAGTTCCTAAGAGAGAGAGAGAGATTCAAGAAACATTGAGGAACCTTTCAAGAGTTCATTTGATTGTTGATCGCTTGAGTTTATGCTTTTGTGATTGCTTATTCCAAAGGATGGGAGCTACTTGGATCATCCATATGGTCTCAAGAGAGGAACTCCTTTTGTGGTTTTGTTCTTATCCCTCACCTTTTGCATTGCTTAGGATCTTAGCCATTCTTCTTCTTCCCTCCACTCTAACCCAAGCCAAAACTTATTGTGCAAACATTCAACAATTGTTTTCAACATTAGAAACCTAAGCCTTATGCTTTATTTTCAAACTTTCTTTGCATAACACTTATTTTGAATTGAACTTCTAAGTCAACTTTGACCAAATTTTGTACATACTTTTCATTGGTAAATATAACCCATTCAAATGTCTTTTTGTGGTTTCAATGGCCACTTTCTTAATCAAATTTTCCATAACCTCTAGCTATTATGTTTGAGTTATCCTTGTGATAGATGTAATACTCACCTATATCCTTAGTGATGGACAATGAGTCTTCCATGTTTATTATAGGGTTAACCCCTCACTAGCATGTTGAAACTATCCTTACATGGTGGATTTGTGGTTTTAGGTTGAGTTTTCTCCCTTGGATAACAAAAGACCTTAAGGCTTTTGGACCAATCAATTCACCAATTCATTTTGAGATTTTTACCCCGAACTACGAGGTCTTGATCCTAATCTTTTTTAAGATGGTACGTAGGCAATGGGTTTATCCATCCAAACACAAAATGTAAATAAATTTGTATATTCTTTTCTCATCTCTTCAATCATGTTTGCACAATAAATTTTCACAAAATACAAACCTTACAACAAGTATGAAAAGGGCTCCCTAGGAGTACCTAGGATGTTTTGGGTGCCTAACACCTTCCCATTGCATAACCAACCCCCTTACCCAGATCTCTGACTCTCTTTTACTAGTTTTTGATTCAATAAAACTTTTAGGTTTTTGTTCGCTTTCTAACCATTCCTTTGGATAAATAGAAGTGCGGCGGCGACTCGACTTGTATGGGTTACCTTGGATTTAGTCAATATCTTTAATGGTAACGAATACCCCGCTACACATACGGACATGTGAACGCCGTTTTCTCTTGATCCTCAGGTGCCACCGCAATTTGGTTGTACCCTGAGTAGCCATCCAGAAAACAATAGAAATCATGACCTGCCAATCTTTCCAACATCTGATCAATAAAAGGTAAGGGAAAATGGTCCTTCCTGATTGTAGTGTTCAGTCTTCTGTAGTCAATGCAAACTCTCCAACCTGTTATAGTACGGGTGGGGATCAACTCATTTTTCTCATTTTTTGTCACAGTTGTCCCTCCCTTCTTCGGTACCACATGAACTGGGCTTACCCACGAACTGTCAGATATTGGGTAAATCGACCCTGCATCTAAAAGTTTAACAACCTCCTTGCGAACGAATTCTTTCATAGCGGGGTTCAGTCTCCTTTGAGGTTGAACGACCGGTTTCTGATCATCCTCCATCAAAATCTTGTGCATACACAGTGTTGGACTGATTCCTTTCAAATCGACCATCGCCCATCCAATAGCACTCTTGTATTTCTTGAGTACTTTGATTAGCTATTCTTCTTGGATCTCTCTCAAGCCTGAATTGATGATTGCTGGACATTTCTCTTCATTGTCAAGAAAGACATATTTGAGATGTTATGGTAATTGTTTCAACTCTATCCCCTTTTTTATATCTTGCTTTTCTTCCAGAGATATTTTAGGTCGAAGCTCTTCCCACCGTTGTGGTCGAGAATGAACCCAAGGAGGTTGTGCCTTTAACATAGACACCACTTCAGATTCTTTCTCATCAATTCCATCAGTATCCTCAATGATAGATAAGCTCAAAACTCTTTCTAAGGGGAGCTTTGGCATTGCAATCTGCATAGATTGAGCAAGCACTGTATCCAGAACTTCAATACTTTTACCCGCACCTTCGTCATCCTTGAATTTCATAGTATCCCTCACATCAATTTTGAGCTTTTCATCATAGACTTTGAGGGTCATGGTTCCTTCCTTAATATCTATCATGCATCTTCCAGTTTCAAGAAAAGGTCTTCCCAAAATGAGAGGGATTTCCTCATCTTCTGGCATCTCGAGTATCACAAAATCCACCGGGAAGACAAATTTATCAATCTTCACCAGAACATCTGTTGTTATACCATAGGGTCTCTTCATAGAATGATCAGCAAACTGTAGTGTCATGCGAGTGTCTTGCACTTCTCCTAACTCCAGTTTTTTGTAAATTGAAAGGGGCATTAGACTAACACTTGCTCCCAAATCGATCAGTGCTTTTTTTAATGATCTGTCTCCAATGGTACAAGGAATAGTGACTTCACCTCTATCTTTTTTCTTCACTGGAATTTTTAGACCCTGCAAAATAGCACTACAAGTTTCAGTTAGCATAACCGACTCGCCTTCGATCGACCTTTTCTTCGATATGACGTCTTTCATGAATTTGGCATAGATCGGCATCTGTTCCAGAGCTTCAGCAAAAGGTATGTTGATCTCGAGCTTCTTGAATAATTCTAAGAATTTCTCAAAAAAAAATTCATAGAGATCTTTCTTCTTTGTTCTCATAGGGAAAGGAAGAATGATCTTTGGTTTTTGTTTCTTTTGCTGGCTTGCCGGCTTCACCACCACTTCTTCAGTTTGTTTTGGCTCTGCTCTAATCTCCAAGTCAACTTCCAACAACCCATCTTCTTCGACCTGTTCGTCAACTTGTTGTTCATTAGCTCTTCCTTTTCTTGTGACCATTGCTTTAATGTGACTTTGATCACGTGGATTAACAACTGTCCCACTAGGAAGCGTGTCAGGAACCTGGGAATTGGAAGCTAATTGTTGAGCAATTTGACCCATCTGAATTTCAAGATTTTTTATGGATGCTGTAGTGTTCTTCTGATTATTTCGAGTCTCCTCTTGGAACTGGATGTTGTGAGCTGCCATCTTTTCAATTGCAATCTCCCAATCTGCCTTCTTAGGGACTTGTTGTTGCTGTTGCTGATATTAGTTTTGATATTGACCCTGTGCCTGTTGTTGCACATTCCCTTTCTGATCCTTCCATGCAAAGTTGGGATGATTCTTCCACCCCGGATTGTATGTGTTGGAGTAGGGATTGTTTTGCTTTAAAAACTTGATATCTTCTATCTGCTGCGGTGTTGCAAAGCAATGAACAATATTGTGTGGTCCATTACAAATGCTACACACATCGTTTGGTGCCTGTTGCACTTAAGCCACTTTCTGAGCACCTATGTTTAGTGCTTTTAACCTTTTCTCTACCTCCGCAGCAACTGCTTCTTCAATTTTTACCTGTTTGTTTGTTTTGAGCTTCAAGTCAATAACTGCAGATTTGCTTGACACCCTATCATATAACTCCAAATGCTCATTCGAGGCAATAACTTCAATTATCTTCTTCATGCCGGTGGCTGTTGCAAAGTTAGCTGAGCCACCAGCTGCTGAATCAAGGATTTGTCTCGTTTGAATTCGAAGACCATTAACAAACATTTGCATCTGCTCAGTTTCATCCATGTTGTGAGTAGGACAAGCCACTAGGATTCTCTTGAATCTCTTATAGGCATCTCCTAGTGGCTCACCCTCCTTCTACTTGAAGTTTAGGATCTCATATCTTTTCCGCAGTGACACAGATGCGGGAAAGTATTCCTCCAAGAATGCTATTTCTATCTGCTCCCATGTAGTGATACTACCAGCAGGTAAGGAATAGAACCACTCTTCGGCTTCATCTGCTAAAGTGAATGGGAACATACGAAGTCTTATTGCTTCTTTGTTATGTCCAGGCATTTTCAGCGTTGTGCTCATAGTTAGAAACCTTTGTAGATGCTTGTTGGCATCTTCATTCACTCTTCCAGAAAAGGACCACCTTTCGAGTTGATTAATTGTGCTGGGATGCAGCTGAAATTGTTCCACATTAACCGGTTGGTTGACAATTGTCATACGACCACCCGGAGTGTTGGTTCCACCATAGTCATCGAGAAGTCTCTCTGGTGGTGGTGGTGGTGGGTTTGCAGCCATGATTTCAGGAACTGTTTACGCGTCTGAATCTGAATTCTCTGAGTGCACTGAAACAACTTCCTCCTCTGCTTTCTCTGCTAATTCCAGTTTTTCTCTCTTAGCTTGTCTCAGTCTAGCACGAAGAGTTCTTTCTGGATCTGCGTCAAAAGAAAAATCCGATGAGGCCTTACCTCGCATAAACAAGTTAGACAAAGATTAGAATTTAATAACAAGATTGTCACAGATAAAATTTTGGTTGACGAGCAACAAAATTTCGATAGAATAAAAATTAAAATAGGTATTTTGGCAATCCCCGGCAACTGCGCCAAAAACTTGATCGAAAAAATAGCAAGTGTACTATTTTTACCGATGTAGTAATAAGGAGTTTTATTTCCAAGTATCGATCTCAGGGATTGCGTAGGAAATACTTATTTTACTTTGATTCTATCAGAACAAAAAGATAATGGTTTGGTTGTTTTTGGAATTTTAACAATAAACACAAAAGACAGTAAAATATAATTGATTAAGATAAAACATGCTAGGGTGAGTGGTTGATTTAACCAATTATGAATTCAGTCAAGATTTCCTTAATACACATGAAACAGTCAATTACCTAACCTCAGAATGTTCTTCCTTAAGTCCTTAAAGAAGAAACTATTAAACTACCAATTTTTATCAAATGTCCATTCAATAAATTCTTGGTTTTAATCATAAACAATATCGAGGTTTTCGGTGATTTACAAAAGTTACTAGTTCTAGATGAAGCAATTATAAACCCAATTGTGTGAAAACCCTAACAATCACAATCCTGTTATTGATAGTCGTAGATCAAATTGTATTTGTCCGATACAAAAGCATAATAACATCACACAATTGAATTGAAATATGTAACAAGGTAATAAGGAAATCATTTATTCAAATTCATAACATACGATCAAATCAGGACCACCCCCCTAACATAGGGGGTTTAGCCTCTCATAGTATTCAAAGAAATCATAGTATAGAAATTAAACATTACAAAGAATTAGGAGATTTTGATCTTCAATGGGGGATGCCCTTGAATTTCGCCGTCTTCGAATCCTTCGTAGTAGCTATCTCTTCAGTGCAATGTTTTCTTTCGTACGTCCAAAAAGTCCCTTCTCCTTTCTCTCCCAAGTCTTCTAATAGTTTCAGATGGATTTTCCCCAAGCAAAAAGTTCAAACTACCCTTAATGAGCAGAATAGATCTACATGCCAAAAGTTGAAGTTTCTTAGCCGCGCCCATCAACACGGGCCGTGTGGATTCACACGGGTGCCCGTGTGTGCTCTCCCATATGAGTGTTTTCAGAACAAGCTACAGAGGTATCAACACGGGCCGTGTGGATTCACACGGGTGCCTGTGTTAACTCTCTGTTTTTCCTCTCCAAGCTTTCTTTTCCTGACACACAACACGGGCCGTGTTGTTGCACACGGGGGCCCGTGTTGACCTGCTGTATCTTCATATTTTTGCCTTTCTGAACGTCCACAACTCCACTATTAGTTCTTTCAAACCTGTGCAATGACCTGTAACAATAACACTACCAAATCGAAGCATGAAAGAGACCTTTTCGACATAAACATGTAATAAAATGAAATGTGATAACAAACTAACAAAACATGATAAATGACTATGAAATAACTATAAACAAACACAAATCTTACCAAAGTGATGAAAATATGTCGGATTAATGGTGTGAATTCAATGGAAATGGTGACCGATCAGGTTTTTACTCCATTATCAAGGGTTAATTTGGAGGTTTTTGCATAAGTCTTGTCAACTTGGATTCAACCAAGCGAATGCTTTGAAGAACGGGGGTTTTTGCAAAGAAGTAGAGGTAACTGGAGGATCAATTGAAATGCTTGGGGAAAGATTTTGCAATTTGGATTCAGTCGAGTAAAAGCTTTGAAGAGCGGAAGGTTAGGTCAAATGAGTAGTGGTAACCGGAGGATCCTATTGGAGATCTTGTGTTACTTAGTCTTGATAAGATCAAGGGTGGATAAGGAGTTAGGATCAACATCAAACATAACGTTTGGGGTTTGGATTTCTACTACTTCTCTTATAAACTAATATTGCAAAGGTTAATTACAATATCTCAACGCGATTTCAAATTGAGGGCAGACGTACCCATAGTGAGGACAATTGGGGAACTGCCTAAAGAAATCTTGGTGTTCTCTCCCTCTCTCTCTCAACATTCTTTTTAGATTTTGATCATACTTAGTGTGTAATTTGAATTATTGAAAATTCTGGTTGTATTGAAGTGTTTACTGTTTGTGTAAAACCATTACGATTGACTTGTTGTAACTTCAACATAAAGAGAACAAAGCTTGGTGTATTACACACCAAGTGTTCGATAAAATTACTACACACCAAGTGTTCGACAAAATTCTTTTGTCAAGTTTATTTTTACTTCTCATTGGAAATCATTTATCTTAAGTGTGGTTTATATTCAAACAAACTATATTGAACTTGTTGATTGGATTTTCACATATTTAGCATATTTTATATTATCGTTTGTATGCATATCCGATCTTACCAATAACAGTTCGGATAGACGAGAGAGTCTATCCAAATTTGTTTTCGCTTGCCATAGAAAAATATCTTTCAAAACAGAATTTTAATAAGAAAATTTTCACTAGGCGATCTATTCAACCCCTCCTTCTAGATTGTTGGCCACTCTAACAATAAGTGCGTCAAAGAACACTTGATGATGTATTTCATTATAGCCAATTCCTTGTTGAAACATTTCGACTATGTCTCCATAGACCATATACATCGACTGAAGAATCAACAAGCAAATGAGTTAGCCCAGATTGCTTCGGGTTATAAAATCTCCAAGGAAAGGTTAGAGGAATTGTTCAAAATTAAAGATAAGTTAATCTCAGCTGACAGCGCTTTAGAGACATTGTCAATGTCAAAACTGGGGAGGGGGGGTAGACGAAGCTGAGATAATATCAAACTTATAAAGTTATAAGTTTTTTGAAAATTTTGAAGCCTTCGAAGTTTTGGCCATTGACCAAATGTCAAACAATGATTGGTGAAGACTCATTGCCGAATATTTGGGAGATCCAACAGGAGTGACAAATCGAGAGATCAAATACATAATATTGAGCTATGTGATTATGTGAAATGAGTTGTTTAAGAAAACACCTAAAGGAATTATTCTCAAGTGTCTTGGAGAAAGTGAAACGTACTTAGAAATTTATGTGGTACATAGAGGATTATGTAGCTCTCATCAAGCAGGGCAGAAGATGAAATGGTTGTTGTTTCGACTTGGGTTTTACTGGCCAACTATGCTAAAATATTGCATAGACTTCACAAAAGGGTGTCAAGAATGTCAAAGGCATTCAGGTATCCAATATGTAATAGCAAGTGAGTTACACTTAATAATTAAGCCATGACCTTTTAGAGGATGGACCTTAGACATAATAGGCGAAATTAAGCCTTCATCTTCAAAAGGGCACAAAAATATCTTTGCGGGGATGGATTATTTTACTAAGTGGATAGAAGCCATCCCTTTGCCTAATGACGACTAGGAAGAAGTAATTGGTTTCATCCAAAATCATATTATATACATATTTAGAATACCTTGGACTATTACCATTGAACAATGCTCAGTATTTATAGGTCAAAAGATGGTAGAGTTCACCTCTGAAATAGAGTTTAACTTATTAACTTCAACATCTTATTATGCCCAAGATAATGGCTAGGTCAAAACGGCCAACAAAATTGTAATTGGGTTAATCAAAAAGCATGTAGGTCAGAAACTAGGAAATTGGCATAGAACTTTAAACCAAATGCTTTGGGCATGTCGAAACTCCCCTAAGGAGTCGACTATTTCCACACAATTTAGACTCACTTATAGTCACAATGCAATACTCCCTCTAGATATACATTTGCAATCAATTACAATTCAAAGGCAATTTGAAATTCCACTTGAGTATTATTGGGGTATGATGTTGGATGACTTGGTGGATTTAGATGAAGAAAGATTGGTTACTTTGTATGTCTTGATATGACCAAAATAAAGAGTGTCTAAAGCCTATAATAAGAAAGTCAAATACATTTTTTATGTTAAGAAACTTAGTCTGGAAAGTCATCTTTCCCATGGACAAAAAAGATTGAACCTTGGGCAGGACCATTTAGAATCCTGCAAGCATTTACAAATAATGCATATGGGGTTGAAGAATTGACCTATGAAGGTTGAATCCTGCGAATAAATGGTAAGTATTTAAAGAGGTATCGACCTATATTGCAGGAAATACAAATTAACACAAAATATAAATTTTACTTTAAAATAAAAAGGCTAAGAACATTAGGCTAAGTGCCGAGATGCCACAAGGGGCATATTTAAAGATTACAAAAAAATCAAATTTCATCCAAAAGATATAAAGACATAGAAAAAAATAGAAATACAACTCTTAAAAGGGAGAAGCATGCATTTAATCTCACCATCCAAATTACTGACATTTTCAAGGTGTTGGACCCCAATTGAGACTTCTGCATCCAGTTGTTGTCGACTAACTTTTTACAATTCAGCTTTGGTACATTCGACTTTTCTTAACTTCAACTATAACACCTAAATTTCTTTTTTTCATTTGAGGATGTTAACATCTAAAGCAACAACATCTTCATCTTACTTGTGAAGAGAATCTTCTAGTTGTTCAGCTCTAGTGGTAGATTCACTAGACAAGCCCCATTCCTTCGACCGGTTGTCCTCCTTAGGTTTCATCTTTGTGTGTGCCTCGTGTTTTCTTTGAAAATCGGCAATGATTTGGTCAAAGAGAGGACCAAATTCTACCACAGTATTGGTAACATCGTAGGGGGGCATCAGGGACATCAAGTTTTTTCAGCAATAAATTGATTTCATAACCATGGATGACTTTTCAAGTGCTTCAAACAAGTCAACTTCAGCAAGTTTGGCCTTCAGTTTTTGAAGCACCCCATCAACAGTCTCAATTGAAGTATTGCCTTCAGAAATTATTGAAGAGCTTGAACACTTTTCAATCGAACTTCCTCTGGTACTTATCAACAACTTCATATAGGATAACATATTTGTTGTTTTTAGCTTTAACAACTCTTCTTGAGATAGATGAATATTATGTGATGGAGTTGGTTTGGCAGTTGATGTTTTTACAAGATCCTTTTCGATCTCTAGAGCAGTCTTGGCAGTTGGTTGCTCAGTGTTTGCAGGAGAGTCAGTAGTTTCTGGTTTTTTGTGGGAATCGTCACCTTGGTCCGGGCTTCTAGAAGGAGAAGTGTCTTTTGGATCTTCTTGCTCAAGAGTTTCATCTTGGGAATCTTAGTCCATGTCTACCTGATTTTCGTCTTCGTTATCAGTTGTCGGAGATGATGTCTTAGATGTTTGGTCCTTGTCAGCCAAATCATGAGATGTATTCATGTCTGCTTCTTTAGGTTGGTTGACTTATTCAGAAAATTATTTGATTAGAGTAGGATGGATTGAAGATGAGTTGGTGGTTTGAGGGATTGAACATTTTATACTTGTAAGACCCTAATTTTGACCCTAAGATCCCTCATGGCATCATGTTATTGCACAAGTGCATTACCTCAAGGATCATAGCATGTTTGGCTCCATAACCCTAGGGTTAGGACTTGTTTGAGTGTTTTGAGACCACCAAGCATGCTTGTATTATATGTTATTATTTTTCTTATTTGATTACTAACCAAAAGCACAAAAATATGTCACTAACCCTTTTTATTTTGAAGCTCAAGTGATCATGTGTTCCACAATGCTCCTAAGAGACTCCTAAGCTCAATGAGATGGCTAGATGAAGATGAGAAAAAGCATAAAAATGGTCCAAAAAGTTCCTAACCATCATATATGTCTCTCAAGTATCTCAATTTGTCAATTTGATCAAGATAACCCAAAGGGATTGAGGATTGTTTCCCAAGGAAACCCTAGTTTCATTGTGCTTTGACTGTGCCTTGCCCATGAAGCAATCTCAACCTTTGATCAAATTTAATCAAGGGAAGTTCTTTCATTCATCATTTTATGCATATATGAGCCTATTTGAGGATCCTCGATCATTTATTCATCAAGATTGGAAGTTTGGCCTTGAAAAGTTTACCAATCAAGTCATCTGACTAAGCTGAGCACCGATGAGATATAACTTTTGATGTGTTTGTCAAATGAATATGACCGCAAGAGAAAAACTGTTCTTGAGAACCATATAAACAACTTTCATGTTCATCAAAAATCCATTTGAAATTTGTAAGGTCATCATTCATTTTAAAACATTATAGGTCATTTTGACTGAAACCCTAATTTTGGGTCAACTTACCAAGGTCATAACTTCCTTAATTTTTATGATCTTGAGGTGAGACTAAATGCATTGGAAATCTTGAGATATCTAACTCAAGTGTTATGTTGGACAAAATTTCATAATTGTAGCGGGGTATTCGTTACCATTAGAGATATTGACTAAATCCAAGGTAAATCATACAAGTCGAGTCGCCACCGCACTTCTATTTATCCAAGGGAATGGTTAGAAAGCGAACAAAAACCTAATAGTTTTAACAAAAACTAGTAAAAGAAAACAGAGATCTGGGTAAGGGGGTTGGTTATGCAATGGGAAGGTGTTAGGCACCCAAAACATCCTAGGTACTCTTAGGGAGCCCTTTTCATACTTGTTGTAAAGGTTGTTTATTTTGTGGAAATTTTGTTTGTGCAAACATGATTGAAGAGATGATAAGAGAATGTACAAATTATTTACATTTTGTGTTTGGATGGATAAACCCATTGTCTATGTACCATCTTATAAAAAGATTAGGATCAAAACCTCGTAGTTCGGGGTAAAAATCTCAAAATGAGTTGGTGAATTGATTGGTCCAAAATCCTTAAGGTCTTTTGTTATCAAAGGGAGAAAACTCAACCAAACCACAAATCCACCATGTGAGGATAGCTTCAACATGCTAGTGAGGGGTTAACCCTATAATAAGCATGGAAGACTCATTGTCCATCACTAAGGATATAGGTGAGTATTACATCTACCACAAAGATAACTCAAACCTAATAACTAAAGGTTATGGAAAATTTGATTAAGAAAGTGGCCATTGGAACCACAAAAAGAAATTTGAATGGGTTATATTTACCAATTAGAAGTATGAACAAAAATGGTCAAAGTTGACTTAAAGGTTCAATTCAAAATAAGTGTTATGAAAGGAAAGTTTAAAAATCAAAAGCATAAGGCTTAGGTTTCTGATGTTTGAAAACAATGGTTAAATTTTTGCACAAAAGGTTTTGGCTTAGGTTAGAGTGGAGAGAAGAAGAAGAAGGGCTAAATCCTAAACATACAAGAGGTGAGGGGAAAGAGAACAAAACCACACAAGGAGTTCCCCTCTTGAGATCATATTGATGATCCAAGTAGCTCCCATCCTTTGGAATAAGCAAATCACAAAGCATAAGCAATCAAACAAGTCTCTTAAGAGATCCTCAATGTGTCTTGTATCTTTCACTTTGGATGAACATGGCAATGGTCCTCCAATTAAGCTCAAGTAGAATTCCCTAGCACAAAAACACACACATCAAAAGTTCCATGAAGTAAATCAAGAATGGACAAGAGTGAGTTTAGAGATTTGGTCCTTCTAATCCATCTTCTTCATTAAGGTCCATTTACTCCAATTTTGCATAAGGAAAGTCCTAGAATCTAAGTCCAATTCTCCATTTCTTTGCATAGGGAAAGTCCTAGAAACTAAGTCCATTTCTTTGCATTTGGTTCACAACAATCAAAACAAAACACAAGCATAATAATATATACACAATTATGTGCTCAAGTGAGCAAAAGGCAAATGGCATTAACATAAACATGTGCTCAAGTGAGCAAAGAGAAAAGCAAATGGATAATATGTGCAAGAATAGTAAATTGCATAAAAGTAAAGAGCAAAAAGTAAATGTTAATTGTCAATAGTTAGTGTTAGTGGTTAGTGTGCCATAAGGCAAATTTAGTGCTATGTTAAGCAATCGTAATTAGACTTATGTAGAAGTCACAACTATCTGAGGCCGGTCAATAATAATGTAGGCAACAACACAAGTTAGAAGTCTTGATTAGTGAACCAAGTTCCAACAACTTGCCATGCCAAAAAGAAAATGAGAATTGATCTTGTATTGGTTTAAGTCTTTTGCATGATTTAGAAAACAACCTATCCTTAATGCAAAGCCATTCACTTGATCAATTGATCAAGATGAATTAGATTTGAATCAAGAAAGATTAAGTCTCCCTAATCAATGTTAACTTATCAACCTTCAACTCATTGATCAAAAAGAAAGAAGAAGAAGAAGAAGGAGATGGATAAGAGAAATGGAAATGGCAAAATTAAAGTGCATTAAATGAAGTAACATGTACCAATCCACATATGTTGACCAATGGCATTGAAAGTCAAGGTCAAATAATCAAAAACAGAAGTGAGATGAAGATTGGAAGTCAAGAAATGAACAAAATATTTTTGGCATTTTTTTATATTTAAAATAAACTTGAATTAAAAATAAAATAAAGGGTCAAACTTCAAAATCACTTCAAATCAACCTTGAAAGGTCCAAGTAATTTATCCCAAGTTCAACAAGGTCAAACAAAGTTTGACAAAAAATTTCAGCATTTTTAAAAGTCAGAAGCTATTTTTAATCAAATAAAAATGAATAAAAATAACCTAATTGAACTAAAATCTCAAATAAGCCTCAAATCAATTTAAAAATTGATGAGAATATTTTTCATAGATTCATCATCATTCAAATAGGTTAGGAAAATATTTTTGTATTTTTTGAATATCAAAAACTATTTAAAATGAATTAAAAATAACCAGAAAAGAGAAAATTCACAAAAAATATCAAATGACAAAATAAAAAATATTAAAAATCAGAAATAGAAACTAGAATTTATTTGGAGACTAATGCAATTGGTCCCATAATTTTTGGATTAAAAATGAAGAAGATATTGATTTTTGAAATAAAAAGGAATGAAAGAAAATAAAATCAGAAAATAAAAATGCAAAAAAACAAGGAGCGTTAGATCTGAGCTCATTAATTGAGCTGGCAGATCACACGCTCCAGAGATGCGCTCCCACCATATGCCTTGGTCAACTGAACCACACGCAGCATTAAAACAAGTCATAACATGGAACGGTCCATATTAGATCTGGAAACAAGATCGTGTGGCCAGGAATTGATTTGGAGTTGGGATGGCCACCGGAGCCACCGTCTTCTCCGGTGAGCCTCAGAACTCCGGCCAGAGTTGCAGAGATCCAAACCTTAATGAAAATGCACGATCTATACATCTTTGGAAAGCTGGGATGATGTACATCATCCCTGTACCATCCATTTTCACTCTAGATTTCCATGGTGTGAGAAATCAGAGGTTGAAAAATCTGGTGTTCATCATGAACTCAATGGATTTCAAAAATTGAATGCATAAACATGATGCCTCTATTGAGAGGACTTCAGCCAACACAAGATCCAAGCAAATAGGTCAATGGATGATGAGATTCGAAGAAAATACCAGTTGAAGAGTAAGCTTGAATTCTGGTTACTTGAGCTCAATTCCTTGCTTGCTTTGTCAAAACCGAAGATCAGTTAGATGAATGATGAAGGTTTAGAAGCTTTGGATCCAAAGATTCAACCAGATGTAGTTGAATTTTGGATCTGAAAATTTTGAAGAAAAATGGAAATAGCTTCTTTGGTGAGGTTGGGGAATCACTTCAGCAGGGTTTCAGGCGCCTTTAGGTTGGTTTTGAATGAAGCTGAACCCTTCTATTTATAGCAAAACAAACTGCAAGCAAGGTGAATTCTCATGTGCATGGAATTTGGATCCTTCATGCATGGGCCTGTACAGGCGCGTGCAAAGCCCAAAAGCTGATGTAAATGCATGTTGAACACCAACCAAGCTGAATTAGACGTGTAGTTTGAATGGCAATTGCTTGTGTATCAAGATTTCATGTGCATTCCATAATTATGCCTAAATGTTCAACTCTTCGAAAATACCATTTTCCAAATTCAAATATGATCATGTGAGTAATGGTTGGAAAGGTCTTGATGTAAGGAACAATTGTTATGTTGGGCAAAAATCCATTTGGAGTGTGGAAATTTATGAAATTTGAGTTTAAAGTGTGATGTGCAAAACATGTCAATGCAAAGTTTCCAAATTTGGTCAATGTTCAAGCCCTTCTGTTTTGATGATGCAAGCTTCAAATGAAACAACCTCAAACATCAAAGTTGTAGATATTTTCAAGAAAATCAAGATGGACTTAACTTTTGCATCATTTGGATTTTTTATGAGAGAGTTATGGGCACTTGAAGTTGGACTTTTTTGCCTTTCAATGCATTTGGCCCAAAAGGACCTATAATGTCTTGCATTATCACATGTATTTCCTTTAAGATTTTAAACTTTTGTTCAACATAACATTTTAAGTAGACATCTTAATCTTTCCAATTAATTTGATCCCACCTCAAAATCATAAAAAATGAATGAGTTATGTCTTTGGGAAGTTGACCCAAAATTAGGGTTTCAGTCAAAATGACCTATAATGTATTGCAACGGGAGATGGCCTTACAAGCTTCAAATAAATATTTGATGAACATGAAAGTTGTTCATATTGTCCTTAAGAACATTTTTGCTTTTGGAACCATCTCCATTTGACCAACACATAAAATGTTAAGTCTCAGTGCATTTCAAAATAGTCAAATGGATTGACTGATCAACTTCTCAAGTCCATGACTCACATATTGATGAATTGATGATTGAGGACACTCAAATAAGTTCAAATATGCATGAAATGATGAATTAAAGAACTTCCCTTGATTGTATTTGGTCATGGGCTGAGGTTGCTTCAAGAGCAAGGCATTGTGGTGCACAGATGAATTAGGGTTTCCTTGGGGAACAAACCTCAAACCCCTTGAATTGCTTTGATCAAAAATGATGAATTGAGATACCTGGAAGGCATATTTTATGGATGTGAGCTTCGGGAACCATTACCATGCTTGCTCTCATCTTCTCTTGGCCTTATCATTGCATAGATGATCTCCTAGGAGCTTCGAACCTTGTGATTGCTCAAGCTACAAACAAAAGATGTTAGTGACATATTTTTGTGCTTTTGGTTAGTAAACAAAATAAGAAAAGCAATGACATACAATTCAAACATGCTTGGTGATCTCAAACCACTCACAAGGAGTCCCACCCAAAGGCAAGGGGAACCAAGATGCTTATGATCCTTGAGGCAATGCCAAATGCAATGTTATGATGCCATGAGGGATCTTAGGGACAAAATTGGGGTCTTACAGATGCCCCTATTTAAGGTCATTCTAACCGGAGAAATGAAGGTTAAAATCTTCGTTTCGACGGGGTAGAATGGGCTTAAATAATAACAAAGAGACGAATTTTGGTCCCTAAGAGACCTCATGAAGCAGATGTATGCATGCAAATGGTAAAACTCTGTGGGGATGTGTCCACAAAGGCAAAGATTAGGAGAAGAATTAACAATTCCCATGAATAACTCATTCTATGGGGCAGAGACTCTAACAGGCAGTAAAGGGATGAAAACGCGTGAGAAGGTCACGACTCAAAGCTTGGGGAACAGAATTCCAAAGGGAATAAATCCAATGGAAAGACTCGAGCTGACTCGAAGACGTCCGTATTGGGGAATATGCCAATACAGCCAAAATTATCCACAATGGATACTTCGGATAAAAATCCGGACTCAGGTGAGGATGTCCACTAAAGACTCAGTTGAGGAAGATCCCAACAGCACTCTCACGGGGAAGCAAGGGGATGAGGTATTATCGGTTACTGGGTAATAAGCTCGAAGAGACGTATGGTCTGAACACCGGTATAAGGGTGAGAGAATAACACGCTCGGGAAGAATGAATATCTAAGACCGGTATAAGGGTGAGAGATATCAATCAACCCAATCATCTGAGGAATACCTAAAAAGGTATATCTCAACTCAGGAAAATCTGACTCCACAAGGGACAAAAAGTCATAATAGGGAGCAGAAGGAGGGAACACCAGGGATGTCGGTGGGCATATAATAGGTGACCTACCAAAGCGTGAATTGGGGAATATTCCTAAAACACTCATCATCCAAAAAGAGGGCAAAAAGCAAACTCGATTAAGGGATGGACATTCGATTCCAAAACAGGGATACGAATCTTACTCGACTGGGGAAGAACAAAAGGCTTCGACCAAAGAGTGCATGAGATATATTATCTATTACCGTCAGAACGTAGATAATATACTCGCATGGAAGATTATCCACAACCGGTTACTGGGTTAATAAAGGATAAATCGACCGACAAAGAGAAAGGCATCGGGATACCGAAACTAGGTATATAATGATAACCAATCAAGGGGAGCAACAAACATTACCGACAATTGGTAAATGAAAGTGGGCTTGCTGGGGATAAAATTGCCTGATCAGAGCAATTATCCAAAAGAATGAGGGAATATCACCACCGAATAGGATAATGATAACCGTCAAGGAGGGGATTACATCTATCGGATACTGGGTAGAAAACCACGAAAGAGTAACCGTCATCGATTAGGATGAACAAGGAGGCTAACTCTGCAAAGGGGAGAAAACAGGGGACAACTACCGGTATAAGGGTAGAAAACCACAGACTCCGCCGGGGATAAGATGAATGATTACTGATTACTGAGCAATTATTCATTTATACCACGGGGAAACACAGGAAATAGTCATAAGAGGCCAATTTAGGATCAAACCAAAGAGGCAAACTGAATCAAGACTCGCCCCAGTGAGGATATAACCCAATAGGGGAACCCATCCCAATATATGTGTTGGGAGGAAACGAAAACAACTGTCGTCCACGAGGATACAACTCAGTGGGGAGTGCGGAAGGAAAGACAAACACTTTCTGCTTAATGGGCTGACTCTATATTGAGGGATCAGACACCGACATCTGCTTGGGAAATGTATTACCAACTAGCAGAGGCTAACAAACACAGATATATGACAAAGAATGCAATATGAATATCCGAATGTTTGAAAGTTATATGCACACATGCGTGGTTTATGTATAATGAATGCTGACAAACAGACATCTCTGGCACAATCAGGCTTCACAGGAATAAGCACACAAACATCCGGTACTACATCTCAAGAGAGAAAGCCAAAATCACCAGAGAGTATCCAATCTGCCGGGAATCAGAGATACCAGGAAGCAAAGACCTCCGTAGGGGATGAATCATCAGTCATTCCCACTGGGGAAAGGAATTCATTGCACAGATAAAATCTTCCATATAAGCAACTCCACTGGGGAATCTATCCAAGGGATAAAGGGATTTCGGGGATCAACCACCAAGTGCAGTATCCACCAAGGAGATCACATCTGCTGAGGAGGAAAGGTTGCTACCCCGCTGAAGGGGAGAGTGGTGAATATCTCAACAAGCATACCACTCAGTAGGATAAACCACAAAAGGCTCTGGAGGAAGAAGATACAGTCACGCCAGGAATATGAACAACTGTCTTACCCTATTGGAGATCATACCATCCTTGGGAGAGCACTGAGGATCTCCTAAGTATCCTTTTGTCATGGTGAATGTTCACTTTGTTTAAAAACAAGTTATGAAAAATTCGTTTATTCAAAACAATGATATTTTCTCAATTAAAACATGCAAAACATTTGTTGAATAGAAACAAATAAGAGTGCAAATAATTGGATAAAAGGCTCAAGTTTATTTGATGGAATGGTAGTCTGCAAATGGCAAGACTCCATAGATCTTTACAAATTTGAAATTGGTGATATATATTGGAAAAGGGCTACATTGAACATAATGACCATTTCTCCACCAATTCTGAATTTGATGTATTCGAAGCTTCGGTTGATGACGAATGAGCAAGAATCTCCAACGGATGACAGTTGTAGAACAAAGTCTTGTCAGGATGCAGTTACTTGCCAAATCCCTAGTTTTGCCTAAATTGCCCCAGGATGAGGTACTCAATCTAGCGGGATACAAATATTCATTTTTTTCATGTCTCTAACTTTTGCCTGGACCGTCCTTTCGGGTTTTCAATCCACCAAGATGCTCATTTTTGCCTAAGCCGCCCTTTCGGGTTTTCAACTTAGCGAGCTATTCTGTTTTTATTTCTAGGCGAAGTATTTCTTGACTGCATCTGAATTCACAGGACGAGTGAAATCCTCCCCATCCATAGTTGTAAGCATCAACGCACCGCCTGAAAAGGCTCTCTTAACAACATATGGACCTTCGTAGTTTGAAGTCCACTTGCCCCTGGAATCGGGCGCGAAAGACAAGACTTTCTTGAGCACAAGGTCACCTTCTCGGAACACACGAGGCTTGACCTTCTTATCAAAAGCTTTCTTCATTCTCTGCTGATATGACTGACCATGGCACATGGCAGTCAATCTCTTCTCTTCTATCAAATTCAGCTGGTCATAACGACTCTGAACCCATTCAGCATCAGTCAACTTGGCTTCCATCAAGACCCTCATTGATGGGATTTCCACCTCTACTGGGAGTACAGCCTCCATACCATAAACAAGAGAGAAAGGGGTTGCCCCTGTTGAAGTGCGGACAGACGTACGATATCCATGCAAAACAAATGGCAGCATCTTATGCCAATCCTTATACGTGACAACCATCTTCTGGATAATCTTCTTGATATTCTTATTAGCAGCTTCAACAACCCCATTCATCTTGGGTCTGTAAGGAGAAGAATTATGATGCGCAATCTTGAACTCACTACACAGCTCTTTCATCATTTTGTTGTTCAAGTTAGATCCATTATCAGTAATGATCTTATCCGGCACACCATAACGGCATATGAGTTGATTCTTGATAAACTTCACGACCACCTGCCTGGTCACATTTGCATACGATGCCGCTTCAACCCACTTTATGAAGTAATCAATTGCTACGAGAATGAGTCTATGTCCGTTGGACGCTTTCGGCTCTATCATGCCAATCATGTCAATTCCCCACATGGAGAAAGGCCATGGTGACGTTATCACATTCAAAAGTGTCGGGGGAATATGAATTTTATCCGCATAGATCTGACACTTGTGGCATTTCTTAACGTATTTGCAGCAGTCCGACTCCATTGTCAACCAATAGTAGCCTGCTCTCAACATCTTTCTAGCCATGGCATGTCCATTGGAATGAGTACCAAATGAACCTTCATGGACCTCAGTCATTAACAGGTCTGCTTCGTGTCTATCCACGCATCTGAGCAAAACCATGTCAAAATTTCTCTTATAAAGCACTTCGCCATTGAGGTAGAAACTGCTTGACAATCTCCTCAAAGTCTTCCTATCTTTCACAGATGCCCCAGGCGGGTAAACCTGGTTCTGAAGGAAACACTTGATGTCATAATACCATGGATTATCATCTTTCACTTCTTCTACCACAAACACATGAGCTGGTTTGTCCAAGCGCATCACAGTGATATTGGGGACTTCATTCCAAAGTTTAACCACAATCATTGAAGCAAGTGTAGCAAGAGCATCTGCCATCCGATTATCATCTCGAGGAATATGATGGAAGTCAACCTCAGTAAAGAATGTTGAAATCCTCCTCACATGATCTCTATATGGAATGAGACCAGGCTGATTCGTTTCCCATTCACCCTTAATCTGATTGACAACGAGGGCCGAATCACCATATACATCAAGATGCTTGATCCTTAGATCAATGCATTCCTCCAATCCCATAATGCAGGCCTCATACTCAGCCATATTATTCGTGCATTTGAAAGTTAGCCTTGTTGTAAAAGGAATATGTGTGCCCTGAGGAGTAATAATTACTGCCCCAATACCATTTCTATACTGATTTACAGCGCCATCAAACACCATACTGCATCTAGAACCAGGCTCTAGCCCTTCATCGAGTGTAGGCTCATCGTAATCTTTCATTTTCAAATACAGAATCTCCTCATCTGGGAAGTCATGCTGAACTGACTGATAATCCTCGATCGGCTGGTGTGCCAAGTGGTCAGCCAAGATACTACCTTTAATAGCCTTCTGAGCTCGATACTCAATATCATACTCAGATAACAACATCTTCCAACGGGCAATCCTCCCTGTTAAAGCAGGCCCTTCGAAGATATACTTGATTGGATCCATTCTGGATATCAACCAGGTTGTATGATTTATCATATACTGGCGTAAGCGCTTAGTAGCCCAAGCCAAAGCACAACATGTCTTCTCAAGCATCGAGTAACAAGACTCACAATCAGTGAACTTCTTACTCAGGTAGTAAATAGCATATTCTTTCTTCCCTGACTCGTCTTGCTGACCCAGGACACAACCCATCGAGTCTTCAAGAACAGTCAGATACATGATCAAAGGTCTTCCTTCCACGGGCGGAGACAGGATCGGAGGTTCAGACAAATACTTTTTAATACTGTCGAAAGCTTTTTGGCAATCCTCGGTCCAATCATGAGACTGATCTTTTCGGAGGAGCTTGAATATTGGCGCACATGTGGCAGTCATGTGGGATATGAATCTGGAAATGTAATTCAAGCGGCCAAGAAAACCTCGGACTTGCTTCTCAGTTTTGGGCGCATGCATCTCTTGTATTGCTTTGACCTTTGCAGGATCAACCTCAATACCTCTTTTACTAACAATAAAACCCAATAACTTGCCGGAACGGGCTCCAAATGTACACTTGTTGGGATTTAGACGAAGCTGGTACTTTCTCAAACGCTGGAAAAGCTTCAACAAGTGCTCTACATGTTCAACTTCCGTTCTTGACTTAGCAATCATATCATCAACATACACCTCAATCTCCTTGTGTATCATATCATGAAACAAGGTGGTCATAGCTCGTTGATACGTGGCTCCGGCGTTCTTCAAACCGAAGGGCATCACTCGATAACAGAATGTTCCCTAAAGTGTGATGAATGTTGTCTTCTCCATATCCTCGGGTGCCATTTTGATCTGGTTATATCCGAAAAATCCATCCATAAATGAGAAGACATTGAATTTAGCTGTATTATCTACCAACATATCAATGTGTGGTAGAGGAAAATCATCTTTCGGACTAGCTTTGTTCAAGTCTCTATAGTCCACACACATCCAGACTTTTCCGTCTTTCTTAGGCACGGGCACAATATTGGCCACCCATTGAGGATATGTAGAAGTCACCAGAAACCCTGCATCAATTTGCTTCTGAACTTCCTCTTTAATCTTCACTGCCATATCAGGATGAGTTCTTCTGAGCTTCTGCTTCACAGGCACGCACTCAGGCTTTAAGGGTAAGAAATGTTGCACAATATCAGTATCTAGACCGGGCATGTCTTCATATGACCATGCAAAGACGTCAACGTATTCTCGTAGCAATTCGATCAACCCTTTCTTAACAGACTCTTACAGGAGTTCCCCAATCTTCACTTCACGAACACAATCCTCAGACCCCAAGTTGACTGTTTCCAGATTCTCGAGATACGGCTGAATGGTCTTCTCTTCATGCTCAAGTAGACGGGTAATCTCGTCAGGAATCTCTTCAACATCATCTTCTTCCGCCTCAAATACAGGGAACTCAAAATTGGGAGATGGTGTTGGATCATTATGTTCAATGGGTTTGATCAACCTGCATAATGATTTTGGATATAAAAAGCTTTAGAATTCAAACAAGGCAATCATTATGCAGATGAGAAGATTGATTTTATTATGTTTTTTAGGGTTTTATGTGATCACCAATTTCATGCAAAAAGCGAAAAGGGAAAATAATTGGAAAAACAAACATTTAACATGAATTTATTGAATGAAGATATCAGTGTATTAATGTGCCAACAATGTCATCGCTCCTCCTTTTGGCATGGGAGAAGGGTTTTTAAACAAAATGAGCATTACTTCGACTTATGGATAACTGTTGGAATATCCACAGCGACCCAATTGTTGCAGACCCCTCCAGGGATGATGAAATTGCCAGAATCCTCTGTATCTTCTTCCAAAATGGCAGCAGCTTCTTCATCCTGACCAGTGTGGATGAAACCTCCACTTTGAACAGCCCTTTGGTGTTGAAAACCCCAGAAGAAAAGCCTATGCCAGCCCGAGACTTATTGTCTTCTAGCTCAATCATTTTTCCTAAACCAGCAGTTGCACCACACTCAATGGCCAACTTTGCATCTTTATAGGAAGCAAATGAAGGAGTTCTCTTCTCAATAGGCTCAGCAATAGATAAAGCTTGGAAAGGAGTTCCAAATTCATCCTCAGCATCTATATATGAGAAGGAAGACAAATGGCTGACCAGGAGAGCCTTTTCTCCCCCTACCACCACCAGCTTCTTGTTCTTCACGAATTTCAATTTCTGGTGTAGGGTGGATGTCACGGCGCCTGCCTCGTGAATCCATGGTCTGCCTAAGAGACAGCTATACGATGGGTGAATGTCCATAACCTGGAAGGTAATCTGGAAATCGCTCGGTCCGATTTTGACTGGGAGGTCAACTTCCCCAATCACAGTTTTGCGAGACCCATCGAAAGCCTTCACAACTATTCCACTCTGCCTCATGGAAGGCCCTTGATATGACAGTTTCGAAAGAGTGGTTTTTGGAAACACGTTCAATGATGACCCAGTGTCCACCAGCACATTGGACATGGCGTCGTCTTTGCAGTTCATAGATATATGTAATGCCAAGTTGTGGTCCCTTCCCTCCTCGGGGAGATCAGAGTCACAGAAACTCAAGTTGTTACAAGCAGTAATGTTTGCAACAATGCTATCGAACTGTTCTATTGTGACATCATGATCCACATATGCCACATCCAAAAATTTCTGCAGAGCCTCTCAGTGTGGTTCTGAATTTAATAGCAATGATAACACTGATATTTTGGATGGCGTTTGTAGAAGCTGGTCTACAACATTGTACTCACTTCTCTTGATGAGCCTCAGCATCTCATCACAGTCTTCTTTCATATTGCCACTCGGGCCAACAGAAGCAGGAGTTATCAATGTAGAGGAGGGCTTAACAACAGATGCCGGATTCGGAGTGCTCACAGCATTCCCAATCGGGCGTTCAACAAAATCAGCATTAGCCTGGGGCTTGGGAGGTGCTGAAAACACACGACCGCTGCGGGTCAGACCACTAACATCCGCAATGTTGACAACAGAGGATGATGGTAAGGACACTTCTTTCCCATTTTCTACAGCGACAGCGTTGTAGCGATAGGGAATTGCCTTTTCGAAAGAGTACAGTACAGGACCGGCAGGCTTAATGATCAGTGCAGAAGACGCCTTCTGCTTGCTACTATCATACTTGATGATAACAGGCTCGGGGATCCGAAACACTGGAGAAATCACATTGACCTCGGGCTCATCTTCATCAACATTTCTGTTCTGAAGGATCTCAATAACTCCTTCATCCAGCATTTCTTGCACATCTTTGCGCACCTGGCGACAACCTCTTTGGTTG
The DNA here is from genome assembly GCF_024323335.1 of Lathyrus oleraceus. Taxonomy (NCBI): domain Eukaryota; kingdom Viridiplantae; phylum Streptophyta; class Magnoliopsida; order Fabales; family Fabaceae; genus Lathyrus; species Lathyrus oleraceus. Next base: position 311,361,345 of record NC_066583.1, read on the forward strand.
ACAGAACAAACTCGGCATCTATCATGGTCATGCTCATAATGACTATAATCACATAGTAAACGATGCATCTCGACCAGCGATTATCGAATATGACTGACATACTTGACTTTGTACTTGCCAGGGCAGCCCTGGACCATGTTGACAGATTTCCCATGCTCGGGCAATGGGTTCTTCTTCACATTAGGACCTACGTCCTCAAAACACAGAATGCCACATCTCACAAGGTCTTGAACCTTGGTCTTCAAAGGGTAACAATTCTCCACGTCATGACCGGGAGCACCGGAGTGGTAAACACAGTGTAACTCGGGCTTATACCACCACCGGGGGTTAGCAGGTATAGCCGGTGGGTCTCTCGGAGTAATCAACTTCCTCTCTATCAAAGAGGGATATAGTTCTGCATACGTCATTGGAATAGGATCGAAGGTGACCCTTTTCCTCTCGTAACTCGTGGTGGTTTGATTATTGTTTCGAGGCTGGTAGGCCTGCTGCTGCGGTCGGTGTTACTGTTGTTGATATTGCGGATGTGGTTGCTGATTGTTGCTATGTTGCTGGTACTGTTGATTGTCTCTAAAGACAGGTGCTATATGAGTCACCTGGTGCTGGTTACTGGCGGGGCGCACAGTCTTCCTCCTCACAGAGGGTCTTCTTGGTTTCACATGGGAGGTCACAGCATGTGCCTCTCCATCTTTCTTCTTTGCAAACGCCCCATAACGTTTGGCAGAAGAGCCTTCTTCTCTGGTCAGACTTCCTTCTCTAACCCCTTCTTCTAGACGCATCCCCACATTCACCATCTCGGTGAAGTCAGAAGGAGCGCTAGCAATCATCCGCTCATAATAAAAAGAACTCAAGGTTTTCAAAAAGATCTTGGTCATCTCTTTCTCTTCCAGCGGGGGCACAATCTGTGCTGCTAACTCTCGCCACCTCTGGGCGTATTCTTTAAATGTTTCCTTGTCCTTCTGGGACATGGCCCTCAATTGATCCCTATCGGGAGCCATATCCATATTGTACTTATACTGCTTGACGAAGGCCTCGCCAAGATCGTTGAAGGATCGGATGTTCGCACTGTCTAAACCCATATACCAACGCAGAGCGGCACCGGACAGACTGTCCTGAAAGTAGTGGATGAGTAACTGATCGTTGTCGGTTTGAGTCGACATTTTCCTGACATACATGACCAGGTGGGTGAGAGGACAAGTATTTCCCTTGTATTTTTCAAAGTCAGGGACCTTGAATTTCACCGGGATCTTCACATTGGGGACCAAGCAAAGTTCGGCAGCAGACTTGCCGAAAATATCCTTCCCTCTGAGAGTTTTCAATTCCTTGCGAAGCTCAAGAAATTGATCATTCATAGCGTCCATCTTCTCATAGACATCTGGGCCTTCAGATGGCTCAGAATGATAGATGGTGTCGTCTACCCTGGGCATAGTATGCACGACAGGAGAAGGAACAGCAAGGACCGGGCTAGATGTCGGCATAGAAGCAAAGGTAGGAGCAGGACCCTCAGGCATGAAATTAGGAGGCATCCCCCACGGGAATCCGGCTGGCATGGCCGTTGGAGCAAAGTGTGCACTGGCTGCAGGCACAGTTGAGGAGACAATCTCAGAGATGACTGTCCTCTGGGGAGGAGTTGAAGGCGTCGGAGAAGACTGGCTCTGGGCAGCCAAGAATGATTCCATCAAGGCACTTAATCTGGCCACTTCCTCTTTCAGCTCACGGTTCTCTTGTTCCAAATGATCCACCAGTCTTGAAATGTTGGCTCTGGTGTAGTACCGGTGAGTCAGCTTGTCTTCAAAATAAATGAAGAACACAAAGTTAGACCACAGGACAAGAAGCCGGGAACAAAACCTGCTTATGCACATGATGCATGCAATGCTTGTGCATATGATTTGTTTTTTATTATTTCAAAGGAATTCTAGGGTTTTATTCGCAAGTTTTGGAAATATTAAACATTTATCACGTATGGAAATATCTCATCAAATAATATCAGGGAAAAGAAGTACAGCATTGTCAATCATATACAAGAGAAAAGGAAAATAATCATCCTATGGATCCCTAGAAACAATCATCTAAAGCTCGGGACACAGGAAGGTAGGATGCACGAAGCCTCTTCACCTCTCTCTCGTAGGCTGCCTCCATATCCGCCTTCTCCTTGGCGAGTCGATCGTACTTCCTTTTCCAAAACTTGGAAGACTGAGGAAGTAGAAAGTCCATGCATCATCAGGATCATCAATAACCTGATGCTCGAGGAACTCAATCAAAGCATCTTTCTCCTTGATCTACTGAAGCAACTCTTCCCCTTCACGGATCCAGTCACGTGATCGGTCTTCGTCTCTCAACTCCTCTACTCCTTGGTTAGGGGGGGTTGAAGGCCCAACCATAACCAAAGGTGTAGGTCTCGGATACTCGTAAGGCATGAGATACTCAGACGCTCTCTTCCTAACCCAAGCAGTGTACGGCTCCATAGCAACACAATTCTTAGGACCCAACTCATTCCTTCCTTTCCTATGAATCTTGCGCCAGGCGCGGACCATTCTGCCCTTCAAGTTTTGGGAATCTTTACCCTCCTGAAAGAACACACCCTCTAACAAAATGTTATTAGGTTTATCCTTTAGGGGGAACCCAAGCTGACGACGCGCCAAAACGGGGTTGTAGTTAACCCCACCACATGTACCAAGAAGAGGTACATTGGAGAATTCACCATAAGAGTCGATAATCTGCACACCATCATACACACGGTTGTACCAAGAGATATCATCATTAGTGAGAGACATGAGTCTCGTGGACCACCGTAGACATCCCTTGTTCTCCTTGAAGGCGACCGTTTGCGGTAAGTGAGAAATAAACCACTTATACAACAGAGGCAAACAGCACACAATGGCACCACCACCCTTTGCATTCCTCATATGCAAAGAGAAATAGGTATCACCCAACAGAGTCGGAACGGGATTAAGAGTAGAGAAAATCCTAATAGCGTTCACATCCACAAACTTGTCGATGTTGGGGAACAATACCAACCTATAAATGAGAAGTACAAATATGGCTTCAAAGGCATCCTCACTCATGGCCTTCCCATATACAATAGCTTGAGCAACGAGGAACTCAGAAGGGAGACCTTGAATTCCACCTTTGGTAGTCATATGAGCACCAACCAGAGATTCATCTATGTGCAACATGTCAGTTATCTCTTGAGAAGTAGGAATACTCTCCAAGCCACTGAACGGCAACTGGTCTAGAATAGGTATACCCACAAGGTAGGCATACTCGTCAAGGGTAGGCAAAAGCTGGAAATCCGGAAACGTGAAGCAACGGTACAAGGGATCATAAAACTGCACCAATACACTCATCAACCCTTCGCCCACCTGAGTAGTCAGAAGAGGAAGAAGCTTCCCAAAACGAGCCTTGAAACCCAAGGGATCTAATACATAGGATGTCAAGTTCCTTAACTCTTTCAAATCTGGTTGTCTGAAACTGTACTTCTTTGTATTCCTTCTTTGTCTTTCCATGTCTGAATTTTTTTTGCAAATAAACCCCTTAAGTTCCTTGACAATTTTCTTCATTATTGATGGTATGGATGCAAATGAGTGCATGAATGCATGAATGCAATAATCACACTCAAGGATCAAGCAAAGCACACCAAACAAAGGTCATGGGATGGATCATGTTATCCTTAATATCAATCATCCATTTTGGTGGATTATGGCTTACACCTTATCAACACCCAAGTTCCATTGATATTAAGGATATATGAACGAATCAACCATGAATCAAGGGTTTGTTGTAAGTCACGAGCATGGAGTTTAGGTTAAGAACCACCCCAAAGGGAGTGCACTAGGGTTTAAACCTGCCAAACATGTTCTACAAGAGGTTCCCATAGTCATCATCCCATCTTTCGGATATTATCGGATAAACGACTACTCGTATTCCCAAAATATTCTCAAGAGAGACTCTTATGAGTGTAGTATCGCGTAACAATCATATCAAATCTCACACTTGAACGACTTTCGCACTACATCCTAAGAATAGGCCAAGATGGGCTTGGTAAACTAAGGTCCTTGGCTTCTAAGGTCCATATTGGAAAGAGTAATGTCTAACCACAACTTACTTGTGTGACATTATTGATCCCAACATGACCTCCACCAAGTGAATGGACTTGCAAGTCAACTTGCTAAGGAATAACTCCACACAAGTCAACAAGACTACGCCATTCTCCTATCCTAAGTGCACTCGAGTCCGGGTATAGAACTCATCTCACAAAGATCACCAAGCATACAAGGAATTAATATCAAGCAATTCAATCATTACATACAATACAATAATCCCAAATTGCACAAAAATATGTCACAAGATAATACAATACAACAAGCATGAAAAGTTGGCAAAACCCACTAGGCAAATGTGTCCCCAGTAGAGTCGCCACTTTTCTGTAGCGGGGTATTCGTTACCATTAGAGATATTGACTAAATCCAAGGTAAATCATACAAGTCGAGTCGCCACCGCACTTCTATTTATCCAAGGGAATGGTTAGAAAGCGAACAAAAACCTAATAGTTTTAACAAAAACTAGTAAAAGAAAACATAGATCTGGGTAAGGGGGTTGGTTATGCAATGGGAAGGTGTTAGGCACCCAAAACATCCTAGGTACTCCTAGGGAGCCCTTTTCATACTTGTTGTAAAGGTTGTTTGTTTTGTGGAAATTTTGTTTGTGCAAACATGATTGAAGAGATGAGAAGAGAATGTACAAATTATTTACATTTTGTGTTTGGATGGATAAACCCATTGCCTACGTACCATCTTATAAAAAGATTAGGATCAAAATCTCGTAGTTCGGGGTAAAAATCTCAAAATGAGTTGGTGAATTAATTGGTCCAAAAGCCTTAAGGTCTTTTGTTATCAAAGGGAGAAAACTCAACCAAACCACAAATCCACCATGTGAGGATAGCTTTAACATGCTAGTGAGGGGTTAACCCTATAATAAGCATGGAAGACTCATTGTCCATCACTAAGGATATAGGTGAGTATTACATCTACCACAAAGATAACTCAAACCTAATAACTAAAGGTTATGGAAAATTTGATTAAGAAAGTGGCCATTGGAACCACAAAAAGAAATTTGAATGGGTTATATTTACCAATTAGAAGCATATACAAAAATGGTCAAAGTTGACTTAAAGGTTCAATTCAAAATAAGTGTTATGAAAGGAAAGTTTAAAAATCAAAAGCATAAGGCTTAGGTTTCTGATGTTTGAAAACAATGGTTAAATGTTTGCACAAAAGGTTTTGGCTTAGGTTAGAGTGGAGAGAAGAAGAAGAAGGGCTAAATCCTAAACATACAAGAGGTGAGGGGAAAGAGAACAAAACCACACAAGGAGTTCCCCTCTTGAGATCATATTGATGATCCAAGTAGCTCCCATCCTTTGGAATAAGCAAATCACAAAGCATAAGCAATCAAACAAGTCTCTTAAGAGATCCTCAATGTGTCTTGTATCTTTCATTTTGGATGAACATGGCAATGGTCCTCCAATTAAGCTCAAGTAGAATTCCCTAGCACAAAAACACACACATCAAAAGTTCCATGAAGTAAATCAAGAATGGACAAGAGTGAGTTTAGAGATTTGGTCCTTCTAATCCATCTTCTTCATTAAGGTCCATTTACTCCAATTTTGCATAAGGAAAGTCCTAGAATCTAAGTCCAATTCTCCATTTCTTTGCATAGGGAAAGTCCTAGAAACTAAGTCCATTTCTTTGCATTTGGTTCACAACAATCAAAACAAAACACAAGCATAATAATATATACACAATTATATGCTCAAGTGAGCAAAAGGCAAATGGCATTAACATAAACATGTGCTCAAGTGAGCAAAGAGAAAAGCAAATGGATAATATGTGCAAGAATAGTAAATTGCATAAAAGTAAAGAGCCAAAAAGTAAATGTTAATTGTCAATAGTTAGTGTTAGTGGTTAGTGTGCCATAAGGCAAATTTAGCGCTATGTTAAGCAATCGTAATTGGACTTATGTAGAAGTCACAACTATCTGAGGCCGGTCAATAATAATGTAGGCAACAACACAAGTTAGAAGTCTTGATTAGTGAACCAAGTTCCAACAACTTGCCATGCCAAAAAGAAGAAGAGAATTAATCTTGTATTGGTTTAAGTCTTTTGCATGATTTAGGAAACAACCTATCCTTAATGCAAAGTCATTCACTTGATCAATTGATCAAGATGAATTAGATTTGAATCAAGGAAGATTAAGTCTCCCTAATCAATGCTAACTTATCAACCTTCAACTCATTGATCAAAAAGAAAGAAGAAGAAGAAGAAGAAGAAGAAGGAGATGGATAAGAGAAATGGAAATGGCAAAATTAAAGTGCATTAAATGAAGTAACATGTACCAATCCACATATGTTGACCAATGGCATTGAAAGTCAAGGTTAAATAATCAAAAACAGAAGTGAGATGAAGATTGGAAGTCAAGAAATGAACAAAATATTTTTGGCATTTTTTTATATTTAAAATAAACTTGAATTAAAAATAAAAGAAAAGGTCAAACTTCAAAATCACTTCAAATCAACCTTGAAAGGTCCAAGTAATTTATCCCAAGTTTAACAAGGTCAAACAAAGTTTGACAAAAAAATTCAGCATTTTTAAAAGTCAGAAGCTATTTTTAATCAATTAAAAATGAATAAAAATAACCTAATTGAACTAAAATCTCAAATAAGCCTCAAATCAATTTAAAAATTGATGAGAATATTTTTCATAGATTCATCATCATTCAAATAGGTTAGGAAAATATTTTTGTATTTTTTGAATATCAAAAACTATTTAAAATGAATTAAAAATAACCAGAAAAGAGAAAATTCACAAAAAATATCAAATGACAAAATAAAAAATATTAAAAATCAGAAATAGAAACTAGAATTTATTTGGAGACTAATGCAATTGGTCCCATAATTTTTGGATTAAAAATGAAGAAGATATTGATTTTTGAAATAAAAAGGAATTAAAGAAAATAAAATCAGAAAATAAAACTGCAAAAAAACAAGGAGCGTTAGATCTGAGCTCATTAATTAAGCTGGCAGATCACACGCTCCAGAGATGCGCTCCCACCATACGCCTTGGTCAACTGAACCACACGCAACATTAAAACAAGTCATAACATGGAACGGTCCAGATTAGATCTGGAAATAAGATCGTGTGGCCAGGAATTGATCTGGAGTTGGGATGGCCACCGGAGCCACCGTCTTCTCCGGTGAGCCTCAGAACTCCGGCCAGAGTTACAGAGATCCAAACCTTAATGAAAATGCACGATCTATACATCTTTGGAAAGCTGTGATGATGTACATCATCCCTGTACCATCCATTTTCACTCTAGATTTCCATGGTGTGAGAAATCAGAGGTTGAAAAATCTGGTGTTCATCATGAACTCAATGGATTTCAAAAATTGAATGCATAAACATGATGCCTCTATTGAGAGGACTTCAGCCAACACAAGATCCAAGCAAATAGGTCAATGGATGATGAGATTCGAAGAAAATACCAGTTGAAGAGTAAGCTTGAATTCTGGTTACTTGAGCTCAATTCCTTGCTTGCTTTGTCAAAACCGAAGATCAGTGAGATGAATGATGAAGGTTTAGAAGCTTTGGATCCAAAGATTCAACCAGATGTAGTTGAATTTTGGATCTGAAAATTTTGAAGAAAAATGGAAATAGCTTCTTTGGTGAGGTTGGGGAATCACTTCAGCAGGGTTTCAGGCGCCTTTATGTTGGTTTTGAATGAAGCTGAACCCTTCTATTTATAGCAAAACAAACTGCAAGCAAGGTGAATTCTCATGTGCATGGAATTTGGATCCTTCATGCATGGGCCTGTATAGGCGCGTGCACAACCCAAAAGCTGATGTAAATGCATGTTGAACACCAACCAAGCTGAATTGGACGTGTAGTTTGAATGGCAATTGCTTGTGTATCAAGATTTCATGTGCATTCCATAATTATGCCTAAATGTTCAACTCTTCGAAAATACCATTTTCCAAATTCAAATATGATCATGTGAGTAATGGTTGGAAAGGTATTGATGTAAGGAACAATTGTTATGTTGGGAAAAAATCCATTTGGAGTGTGGAAATTTATGAATTTTTAGTTTAAAGTGTGATGTGCAAAACATGTCAATGCAAAGTTTCCAAATTTGGCCAATGTTCAAGCCCTTCTGTTTTGATGATGCAAGCTTCAAATGAAACAACCTCAAACATCAAAGTTGTAGATATTTTCAAGACAATCAAGATGGAGTTAAATTTTGCATCATTTGGATTTTTTATGAGAGATTTATGGGCACTTGAAGTTGGACTTTTTTGCCTTTCAATGCATTTGGCCCAAAAGGACCTATAATGTCTTGCATTATCAAATGTATTTCCTTTGAGATTTTGAAATTTTGTTCAACATAACATTTTAAGTAGACATCTTAAGCTTTCCAATGCATTTGATCCCACCTCAAAATCATAAAAAATGAATGAGTTATGTCTTTGGGAAGTTGACCCAAAATTAGGGTTTCAGTCAAAATGACCTATAATGTATTGGAATGGGAGATGGACTTCCAAGCTTCAAATAAATTTTTGATGAACATGAAAGTTGTTCATATTGTCCTTAAGAACATTGTTTCTTTTGGAACCATCTCCATTTGACCAACACATAAAAAGTTAAGTCTCAGTGCATTTCAAAATAGTCAGATGGATTGACTGATCAACTTCTCAAGTCCATGACTCACATCTTGATGAATTGATGATTGAGGAAACTCAAATAAGTTCAAATATGCATGAAATGATGAATTAAAGAACTTCCCTTGTTTGTATTTGGTCATGGGCCGAGGTTGCTTCAAGAGCAAGGCATTGTGGTGCATAGATGAATTAGGGTTTCCTTGGGGAACAAACCTCAAACCCCTTGACTTGCTTTGATCAAAAATGATGAATTGAGATACTTGGGAGGCATATTTGATGGATTACAGCTTTGGGAACCATTACCATGCTTGCTCTCATCTTCTCTTGGCCTTATCATTGCATAGATGATCTCCTAGGAGCTTTGAACCTTGTGATTGCTCAAGCTACAAACAAAAGATGTTAGTGACATATTTTTGTGCTTTTGGTTAGTAAACAAAATAAGAAAAGCAATGATATACAATTCAAACATGCTTGGTGATCTCAAACCACTCACAAGGAGTCCCACCCAAAGGCAAGGGGAACCAAGATGCTTATGATCCTTGAGGCAATGTCAAATGCAATGTTATGATGCCATGAGGGATCTTAGGGACAAAATTTGGGTCTCACAATAATCCTAAAATAAATACATGTGATAATGCAAAACATTATAGGTCATCTTGGACCTAATTCATTGAATTTGAAAAAGTACCCAACTTCAAATGCCAATAACATGGTCATAGAAAATCCAAATGATGCAAACTTTGAGTCTAAATTGATCATCTTGAAAATATATACAACTTCGATGTTGGAGGTTTTCTCATTTGAGGCTTTTATAATAAGGACAAAGGGGTTTTATTAGGCTTGCTTTTGGTGAAATTTTTCAAAATGATTTGAACATGTTTTGTACTTGGATTTTCCCAGCCAGTTTTCATCAATTTGCACATGCCAAATGATTTTTTACCCAACATGACTTTTGTTCCTTATTTCAAGAGCTTTCCAACCATTACTCACAATACTCATTTGGATCTACCATTTGTGAGTTTCAAATTTCTTTTCATGTATGTGCAATTTTGGTATTGTATGCTAAAACTTGAAATGCAAGCTTTCTCCATTCAAAGTGCATGACCAATTGCCCTTCACTTGATCTCAGCAAGCTTCTGCATTCATCATTAGGCCTTCCACACGCTTACACAGGCCCATGCACTTCAAATTCCATTTGCCATGCACATGAATAAAGCATGATCAGCTGATGCATTCAGTTATAAATAGAGGCTTCCTCTCATTCATTTGCTAACCTTTTGGAGATCCCAAGTGCTGTAGAAGTGAAACCATAGTCATTACCAAAGGAATTAATCACTTTTCTTCAATTTTTCGAGCTTGAAATTCAGCATCATTAGCTGAGTTTTAAAGCCAAATTCCTTAGCCTATCACTTCCATCACATTCATAGATAAAAGAGGAGCAATGATCTTGGAGAATTCGTGGCCAGAAGTTCATCAATTCAGAGGTATAATCTCAAACTTTTTGGATCTAGAACTCTTAATACAATGTATCATTCTTGTGTTTCTGTGGTTTTCTGAAGTCCTCACATTTGAGGCAAGCCATTGGTACTTTCAATTCTTAATTTCATGAACAATCAGTATGAACACCATGATTTTCTCCTTCACATTTCTCTCAATATAGGAAGAGTGAGGGAGATCCATTGGTACAGTGATGATCTCCATCACACGAGCTTCATTTCCATGGCCTTGTTTTTAATTTTCATTAAGTTTTATTTTTCTGCAACTGGTGGCCGGAATTGGTTGCTTCGTTGGAGAAGATAGTGGTTTCCACCACCACCACCATGTGTGCACGCTAGGGCCATTGGATCATACTTCCACGATTTAATCATGTTCATTCATTGTAATTACTTCATTTAATGTTAGATGTGGCGCGTTTGACTCAAGTGCATTGTGTGTCCTCAGATCTGGACCATGCCAAGCGCCATTTGATGGCTGTGGCTTTTCCGCTTAATGAATGCGCATTTGATGGCTGTGGCTTTTCCGCTTAATGAATGCGCATTTGATGGCTGTGGCTTTTCCGCTTATTTTCATTTTTCATTTATTTTCTGTTAATTCCTTTTATTTTCCAAAATTCATAAAAAAAATTCATTTGAAGTCAGAAAAATATGAGACCAACTCCAAAAAACTTCTTGAAAAGTCTAGTTTCATATTATGATTTTTAATTATTTTTGTGACTTCATTTGATATTTTTTATGAATTACTTAGTTTTTAATGCTTTTAATTCATTTTAAAATACTTTCTGACTTTTAAAAAATCCAAAATATTTTCATAGCATTTATGGATCATAATAAGTCAATGAAAAATAGTCTCAACAATTTCTTGTTTGTTTTGAGATTATTTGAGATTTTAATTCATATTATGCTATTTTTAATTGTTTTTAATTGATTTTAAATACTTTCTGGTTTCAAAAATTTGTGAGAAAATTAGTCAACGTTTGTTTGACTATGTTGAACCTATGAGAATTTAATTGGACTTGTTAAAGTTGTTTTGAATTGAATTTGAGGTTTGACCTTATTTGTTTATTTTTTATTTGTATTTTATTTTAATTCAAAAATACCAAAAAATATTGTTGACTTCTTGACTTGTTATCTTCATTTCTCTTCTGATTAGTGTTGATTGATGATGATTTGATTCACATTTGATCAATTGGAATTGATTGTTGTCTTCTTTTCCCCTCCCTTTCATCTTCATCCCTTTCTTTCCATCAATGGCCAATGAGTTAAAGTCTTGAAGTTGGTCTTGACAAATGAGAAGTTTAACCTTCTTTGATCCAAACCAAACTCAACTTGATCCATTATCAAGTGAGTTGTTTTGTGTCCAAGATAGGTTGCTTCTTGGTCAAGAAAATAACGAAAAGTCAATACAAGGCCCTTCCCCTTTTGTTTGGCATTGCAAGTTTATGGAGCTTGGCTTACTATTCATGATCTCTAACTTGTGTTCTTTGCCTATATTCTTATTGACCGGCCTCAGATAGGTGTGACTACTACATTAGTCCAGTTACGATTGCTTAACATAGCGCTACATTGTCTGATGACAAGCTAACATAACCTTACTAACTACTAACTTTAATTTGAGCTTTTAATTTCTTGCCATTTACTTTTAATGTCATTTGAGCACATATTTTATGTTTATGTAATTTTTCTTTTGCTCATTTGAGCCTATTATTGTATATAAATATATTGCTATCCTGTATTGCTTGTGTTTATTTTGATGTGAACCAAAATGCAAAAGGAGAAAGGACTTAGAATTAGGATTTACCCATGCTTAAAGGAGTTCAAGAGCAACTAGGCCTCATGCCTTTAGAATGCAAAATTTGTTGAAGAGCAACTAGGCCTCATGTCTTTAGAATGCTAAAATTCAAAGTTGATCTCAAAGGACTTCTCTTCAAACTTATTCTTTGTTCATTCCCTTTATTGTGTTGTGAGATTTTTGATGTTTGCTTTTGTGTGATAGGGATCCCTTCTTAAGATTGTGAAAAGAGGACCATTGTCATGAGTAGCCAAGTTAAGAGCCAAGCCAAATGGAGATCCTAAGAGCTTGAATTTAAATTATTGATTGCTTGTTTGTGTGCTAAGTCCAAAGGAAAGGAACATCTTGAGTCATCTCTATGACTCCAAGAAAAGGAACTCCAAGGGTTTTTCTTTCCCCTCTTATCTTTGTTTGCTCTAGGAATAACCCTTCTCTTCTTCTTCCCACTCTAAGCAAGCCAAAAACTATTTTCAAAACTTTGACTTTATTTCAAATTAGAAACCTAGACCTTAAGCCTTTGACTTTTCAAAACCATTTTCATAAATACTCATTGTAAATAAACTTTAATCCAACTTTGACCTCATTTTGTAAATAAATTTAACTTGTAAATATAAATCATTTCAAGTTGTTTTTGTGGTTCCAATGGCCACTTGTTAAAACCTTTTCAAAATATTAGTCATATGTTTGAGTTATCATAGTGGTTGATGTAAATCTCACCTCATCCTTAGAGTTGGATTATAAGTCTTCCATGCTTATTATAGGGTTAACCCCTCACTAGCATGTTGAAGCCTTCCTCACATGGTGGATTGTTGGTTTAGGTTGAGTTTTCTACCTTTGATAACAAAAGACCTTAAGGCTTTTGATTAAAATCAATTCACCAATCTTTGAGATTTTTACCCCGAACTACGAGGTTTTGATCCTCCTTTGTGATGGTACGTAGGCAATGGGTTCATCCATTCAAACAACAAAATTTGTAAATATAATCCATTCTCTTCTCATCCCTCCAATCTTTTGTACAAATCTTTTCACAAATACCAACCTACAACACATATTTGCAAAAAGGGTTCCCTTAGAGTACTAAGGATGTTTTGGGTGCGTAAAACCATCCCATTTCATAACCAACCCCCTTACCTAGATCTCTGACATTTTTATTAGTTTTTGATTTGAAAAACTTCTTACTTGGCTTTTGTTCGCTTTTTAGCCTTTCCTTTGGATAAATAAAAGTGCAGTGGCGACTCGAATTGTATGTTGACTTTTGGTTCAGTCAATAAACCTAAAGGTAACGAAAACCCCGCTATAGAAAAGTGGCGACTCTGTTAGGGATACATCTCTCTACTGGGTTTAGCCTACTTTTTGCTTGTATGTGTTGTATGTTTATATTTATTTGTGGCATATTTTTGTGCAAATTTGGGATGAATGTATTGTTTGTAATGTATGAATTGCTTGATATATTAATTGCTTGTATGCTTGGTGGTTTCTTGTGATATGAGTTCTATACCCGAACTCGAGTGCACTTATGATAGGAGAATGGCATAGTCTTGTTGACTTGTGTGGAGTTATTCCTTAACAAGTTAACTTGCAATTCCATTCACTTGGTGGAGGTTTTTATTGGGATCACTAATGTCACATGAGTAGTCGTGGTTAGGCATTACTCTTTCCAATATGAACCCTAGAAACCAAGGACCTTAGATACCTAGCCCATCTTGGCCTATTTTAGGACGTAGTGCGAAGATCGTTCAAGTGTAAGACTTGGGGCGATTGTTACGCGATACTACACTCATAAGAGTCCCTCTTGAGAATATTTTTGGAGGACGAGTAGTCGTTTTATCCGATAATATCCGAAAGATGGGATGATGACTATGGGAACCTTTTAGAACATGATCGTCAGGTTTAACCATAGTACACTCCTGTTGGGTGGTTCTTAACCAAGACTCCATGCTCGTGACTTACAACAAACCCGTGATTCGCGGTCGATACGTTCTCGTATATCCTCAACATCAATGAAACTTGGGTGTCGATAAGGTGTAAACCATAATCCACCAAAATGGATGATTGATATTGACGATGACTTGAGCCATCCCGTGACCTTTGTGTGGTGTGACTTACTTGATCCTTGAGTGTGTTTGTTGCATCCATGCATCCATGCATTCATTCACATTCATCTCATCGACAATAAGATTTTGTAAGGAACTTAAGAGGTCTATTTGCAAATTTTCAGACATGGATAAGCAAAGAAGGAATACGAAGAAGTACAATTTTAGACGACCCAACTTGAAAGAGTTAAGGCGTCTGACATCTTATGTATTAGAGCCCTTGGAATTCAAAGCTCGCCATGGGAAGCTTCTAGTTATTCTCTCTACCAAGGTGGATGAGGTCTGATGAGTGTGTTGGTGCAGTTCTACGATCCTTTGTATCGGTGTTTCACTTTCCCGGATTTCCAACTTTTGCCTACACTAGAGGAGTATGCTTATCATGTGGGTATACCTATTCTTGACCAGTTGTCGTTTAGTGGTTTGGAGAAGATTCCGTCTTCTCAAGAGATTGCTGACATGCTTCACTTGGAGGTATCTGACATTGTTGCCAATATGACTACCAAGGGTGGAATTCAAGGTCTCCCGTCTGATTTTATGATTGCCAAAGCTACCTTGTTTGGGAAGGCCATGAGTAAGGAAGCTTTTGAAGCCATATTTGTACTCCTTGTCTATGGGCTAGTGTTATTTCCCAACATCGAAAATTTCGTGGATGTGAACGCTATTAGGATTTTCTCTTCTCTTAATCTCGTTCCGACTCTGTTGGGTGACACTTATTTCTCTTTGCATATGAGGAATACGAAGGGTGGTGGTTCCATCGTATGATGTCTGCCTCTGTTGTACAAGTGGTTTATTTCGCACTTGCCTCAGACGCTTGCCTTCAAGGAGAACAAGGGATGTCTACGGTGGTCCACGAGACTTATGTCTCTCACTAATGATGATATCTCTTGGTATAATCGTGTTTATGATGATGTTCAGATTATTGACTCTTGTGGTGAGTTCTCCAATGTACCTCTTCTTGGTACATGTGGTGGAATTAACTACAACCCTGCTTTGGCTCGCCGTCATCTTGGGTTCCCCTTAAAGGATAAACCTAACAACATTTAGTTGGAAGGCTTATTCTTTCAAGAGGGTAAAGATCCCCAAAACTTGAAGGATAGGATGGTCCGCACCTAGCGTAAGGTTCATAGGAAAGGGAGGAATGAGCTTGGTCCGAAGAATTGTATTGCTTTGGAACCTTACACCTCTTGGGTAAGGAAGAGAGCCCTCGAGTATTACATGTCGTACGAGTATCCAAGACCTGCCCATATGGTTATGGTTGGGCCTTCAACCCTCCCTAATCAAGGAGTAGAGGAGTTGAGAGACGAAGACCGTTCACGTGCTTAGGTTCGTGAGCGTGAGGAGTTTCTTCAGCAACTCAAGGATAAGGATGCACTGATAGAGTTTCTAGAGCATCAGGTCATTGATGAGCCCGATGATGTGGTTACTTCTCTCCTACCTCACTCGTCTAGGTTTTGGAAGAAGAGATATGATCAGCTCGCCAAGGAGAAGGCCGACGTGGAAGCAGCTTATGAGAGAGAGGTGAAGAGGCTTCGTGCAACGTATCTTCCGATCTAGAAGGCTTTGGATGAATGTTTCTAGGGCTCCATAGGATGTTTATTCTCCTTTTCTCTTGTATTGTATTTGGTTACCGAGACTGGACTACTTCTTTGGTGTAAAAAGTTTCCAAATATTATATTGCTATGAGTATTCCACATATGTCTTAAAAAGTTCAATATTTTAAAACATTTGCAAATAGATCCTTATAAAGTTCCTCTGATAAAAAACAAATCATATGCACAAGCATTGCATGCATCATATGCATAAGCAGGTTTTTGTTCCGAGCTCCTGATATCGTGGTCTAACACTTTGCTCTTCATTTATTTTGAAGACAAGCTGACGCACCGGTACAATACTCGAGCCAATCATCAGAAGATCATGGAACACCTTGAGCAAGAGAATAGAGATCTGAAATAGGAGATTGCTAGGTCGACTGCCATGATGGAGTTAGTTCTTGCTGCGCAGAGTCAAGCTTCTCCAACTCCTGCAACTCCTCCCGCGAGGACTGTCACTGCCCACTTCGCTCCTAGTCTGCCTGCTGGATTCCCTTGGGGAATGCCGTCCAATTTTGTACCAGAGGTTTTCGCTCCCACCTTTGCTTCTATGCCGGCATCTAGCCCGGTCATGTCCGTGCCACCTCCCATTGTGCATACTTTTTCGCGTGTTGAAGACACCATCTATCACTCTGAGCCATCTGAGGGCCCGAACATTTATAAGAAGATGGACGAGATGAAGGACCAATTCCTTGAGCTGCGCAAGGAAGTGAAGACGCTGAGAGGCAAAGATCTGTTTGGGAAGAGTGCTGCTGAATTGTGCTTAGTGCCCAACGTGAAAATCCCAGTCAAATTCAAAGTGCCTGACTGTGAGAAGTATAAGGGAAACGCGTGTCCACTCAGCCATCTTGTGATGTATGCCTGCAAGATGTTGACCCAGACAGATAATGATCAACTACTGATTCACTATTTTTAGGATAGCCTGACGGGTGTTGCGCTCCGTTGGTATATGGGGCTAGAGAGTGCAAGCATCCGCACTTTCAATGATCTAGGAGAGGCTTTCGTGAAACAGTATATATACAACATGGACATGGCTCTAGACAGAGATCCGTTGAGGGTAATGTCCCAGAAAGACAAAGAAACCTTCAAAGAATATGCCCAGAGGTGGCGAGAATTGGCATCCCAGATAGTGCCACCCTTGGAGGAGAAGGAGATGACAAAGATCTTCTTGAAGACGTTGAGCTCTTTCTACTATGAGCGCATGATTGCTAGTGCTCCCTAGGACTTCACCGAAATGGTGAATATGGGGATGAGGCTAGAAGAGGGAGTCCGCGAAGGACGTTTGTCTTGTGATGATAGCTCCTCGGCAAAGAAATATGGAGGATTTGCCAGGAAGAAGGAAGGGGAGATTCATGTTGTTTCTTCCCATGTTAAGAGAAGATCCTCTGTGAGGAGGAAAGAAGTCCGACCAACTGTTAACCAACACCAGGTGGCTCATATAGCACATGCTTTCAGAGAAGCTCAACAACCACAACAACAACCTCGTCAACAACAGGCTTACCAGCCTCGCAACAATAATAACAACAACACCAACAACTATGAGAGGAAGAGGGTGACTTTTAACCTGATTCCTATGACCTACGCTGAACTATATCCTTCCTTGATTGATAGGAAGTTGATAACTCCACGAGATCCTCCTGCTGTGCCAGCCAATCCTCAATGGTGGTACAAGCCCGAACTTCACTGTGTGTATCATTCCGGTGCGCCCGGATATAACGTGGAGAACTGTTTTCCTTTAAAGACCAAGGTGCAAGACCTTGTGAGGAATGGGATACTATTCTTTGAGGATGTAGGCCCAAATGTGAAGAAGAACCCATTGCTCGAGCATGGGAAGGCAACTGTCAATATGGTTCAGGGGTGTCCTAGTAAATATAAAGTCCTTTATGTGAATGACATAAGGCAATCCTTGATAGAGATGCATAAGCTGTTGTGTGAGCACATTCATTATGAGCATGATCATGATAGATGCCATGAGTGCACTATTAATGAAAGAGGATGCCGCAAGGTGAGAAGGGACATCCAAGAGATGCTAGACCAAGGGATGATTGAGATACTTCATAATCGAAATGAGGATGAAGTTGATGTTATTACTCCCGTATTCAAAATTCCTGATCCTGTTGTCATTAAGTATGATGGCAGCAAGAAGAAAGTGGTAACAGCTCTTGTGATTAAGCCAGCGGGCCCTGTTCCGTATGTATCAAATAAGGCGGTCCCGTATCGTTATAATGCTGTTATGCTGGAATATGTGAAGGAGGTGTCGTTGCCCTCAACCTCTGTCGTAAGAATTTCCGATGTTGGTGGAGTGACCCGTAGTGGTCGTGTTTTCTCGGCTCAGCCGAAATCCCATGAAGAAGTCTTGAAGAAGGATGTTGTCAGTTCTGCTGGTTCCGTGGGGACCTCTTCTCCAAATCATTTTGTTCCTGTTGGGAAGGGTGTTGACCCTGTTGTTGTCAAATCTGTTAAAGCTCCTATCCTGGTTGGCCAGTCTGGCATATTAAGAGAGGATGGTGATGAGATGTTAAGGCTCATCAAGAGGAGTGAGTACAATGTTGTGGAGCAGTGGCTTCAAACTCCATCAAAGATATATGTCCTATCTTTACTGATGAGTTCAGAGCCACACCGTGAAGCGTTGCAAAGGGTGTTGGACGTGGCATACGTGGATCACGATGTCACGATTGAGCAGTTTGATAGCATCGTTGCAAATATAACTGCCTGCAACAATTTGAGCTTCTGTGATGATGATCTTCCCAGGGAGGGAAAAGACCACAATTTGGCTTTACATATATCTATGAACTGTAAAGATGATGCCCTGTCCAATGTGTTGGTGGACACAAGGTCATCACTCAATGTATTTCCAAAGTCCACTCTTGCTAAACTTTCATATCAGGGACCTCCCATGAGGCAGAGTGGAGTGGTAGTAAAAGCTTTTGATGGATCGCGTAAGACTGTGATTGGTGAATTATACCTCCCGATCAAGATTGGACCTAGTGATTTCTAGATCACTTTCCAAGTTATGGATATACATCCGTCATATAGCTGTTTGCTTGGTAGACCATGGATTCACGAGGCAGATGCCGTGACATCCACCCTACACCAAAAGTTGAAGTTCGTCAAGAACAAGAAGTTGGTGGTGATAGGGGGAGAGAAGGCTCTCTTGGTCATCCATTTATCTTCCTTTTCCTACATTGATGTTGAGGATGAGGTTGGAACTCCGTTCCAAGCCTTATCTATTGCTGAGCCTTCTAGGAAATGACTTTCTTGATTTGTCTCCTATAATGACGCGAAGTTGGCCATCGAGCATGGTGCAACTACTGGTTTGGGGAAAATGATAAAGATGGAAGATAATAAATCTCGGGCTGGTATAGGGTATTCTTCTGGTGTTTCTAATGATCTAGGGTTGTTTCAGAGTGGAGGTTTCATCCACACCGTTGAAGATCAGGAAGATGCTGCCATCGTTGAAGAAGATGAAGAGGAAGACCTTGGCAACTTTGTCATACCTGGAGGAATCTGCAATAATTGGGTCGTTGTTGATGTTCTAACAGTTATCCATAAGTCAACGTAATGTGTTCATTTTGTTTAAAAACCCTTCTCCCATGCCAAAAGGAGAAGCGGAGACATTGTTGGCATAATTTGATTAATACAATGATATTCATTCAATAATCTCATATTAAATGTTTGTTTTCCCAAATTATATTTTTCCTTTTTGCTTTTTGCATGAAATTGGTGATCACCATAAAACCCTAAAAAATAGAATAAAATTAATTTTCCATCTGCATAATGATTTGCCTTGTTTGAATTCTGAAATCTCTTTTATACTCAAAATCATTATGCAGGTTGATCAAACCCATTGAACATAATGATCCAACACCATCTCCCAACTTTGAGTTCCCTGTATTTGAGGCAAAAGAAGATGATGTTGAAGAGATTCCTGATGAGATTACCCGTCTGCTTGAGTACGAGGAGAAGGTCATTTAACCACATCTTGAGGATCTGGAAACAGTCAACTTTGGGTCTGAAGACTGCATCCGTGAAGTGAAGATTGGGGCACTCCTTGAAGAGTATGTTAAGAAGGGGTTGATTGAGTTGATACGAGAATATGTCGACGTTTTTTCCTGGTCGTATGAAGACATGCCTGGTCTAGATACTGATATCGTGCAACATTTCTTGCCGTTGAAGCATGAGTGTGTGCCTGTGAAGCAAAAGCTCAGAAGAACTCATCCTGATATGGCAGTGAAGATTAAAGAAGAAGTTCAGAAGCAAATTGATGCGGGATTTCTGGTGACTTCTACATATCCTCAATGGGTGGCCAATATTGTGCATGTACCTAAGAAAGACGGAAAAGTCTGAATGTGTATGGATTACCGTGACTTGAATAAAGTTAGTCCAAAAGATGATTTTCCTTTACCGCACATTGATATGTTGGTAGACAATACGACTAAATTCAATGTCTTTTCATTTATGGATGGATTTTCCGGTTATGATCAGATTAAAATGGCACCCGAGGATATGGAGAAGACAACATTCATCACACCTTGGGGAATATTCTGTTATCGAGTGATGCCCTTCGGTTTGAAGAATGCCGGAGCCACGTATCAACGTGTTATGACTACCTTGTTTCATGATATGATGTATAAGGAGATTGAGGTGTATGTCGATGATATGATTGCAAAGTCGAAAACGGAAGTTGAACATGTAGAGCACTTGTTGAAGGTTTCCCAGCGTTTGAGGAAGTACAAACTCCGCTTGAATCCGAACAAGTGTACATTTGGAGTCCATTCCGGCAAGTTATTGGGCTTTATTGACAGCGAAAGAGGTATTGAAGTTGATCCTACCAAGGTTAAAGTAATACAAGAGATGCCTACACCCAAAACTGAGAAGAAAGTACGAGGTTTTCTTGGCCGCTTGAATTACATTTCGAGATTTATATCTCACATGACTGCCACATGTGCGCCTATATTCAAGCTCCTTCAGAAAGATCAGTGTCATGATTGGACCGAGGATTGCCAAAAGGCCTTTGACAGTATCAAAGAGTATTTGTCCGAGCCTCTGATTCTGTCTCCGCCTGTTGAAGGGACACCATTGATTATGTACTTGACTGTGCTTGATGATTCCATGGGTTGTATCCTTGGTCAACAAGATGAATCAGGGAAGAAAGAATATTCAATATACTACTTGAGTAAGAAGTTCACTGACTGTGAGTCTCGGTATTCAATGCTTGAGAAGATATGTTGTGCTTTGGCTTGGTCTGCTAAGCGTCTATGCCAGTATATGTTGAATCATACAACTTGGTTGATATCCAAAATGGATCCGATCAAGTATATCTTTGAGAAGCCTGTTTTAACTGGGAGGATTGCCCGCTGGTAGATGTTGTTATCTGAGTATGATATTGAATATCAAGCTCAAAAAGCTATTAAAGGTAGTATCTTGGCTGACCATTTGGCGCATCAACCAATTGAAGATTATCAGTTTGTGCAGTACGACTTCCCTGATGAAGAGATTCTATATTTGAAAATGAAAGATTGTGATGAGCCTACGCTCGATGAAGGGCCAGAGCCTGGTTCCCGTTGGGGTATGGTGTTCGATGGCGCTATCAATCAGTATGGAAATGGTATTGGGGTAGTGATTATTACTCCTCAAATGCACGAATAATATGGCGGAGTATGAGGCATGTATTATGGGTTTGGAAGAATGTATTGATTATAGGATCAAACATCTTGATGTTTATGGCGATTCGGCCTTTGTTGTTAATCAAATTAAGGGTGAATGGGAGACGAATCAGCCTGGGCTCATCCCATATAGAGATTATGCAAGGAGGATTTCAACTTTCTTTACTAAAGTTGACTTCCATCATATTCCTCGAGACGAGAATCGGATGGCGGATGCTCTCGCTACGCTTTCTTCAATGATTGTTGTCAATTATTGGAATGAAGTCCCAAATATTATTGTGATGCGCTTGGATAGACCAGCTCACATGTTTGCAGTTGAGGAGGTGAAAGATGACAAGCCGTGGTATTATGATATCAAGTGTTTTCTTCAAAGTCAGACTTACCCGCCTGGGGCATTTGTTAAAGATAGGAAGAGTTTAAGGATATTATCTGGAAGTTTCTACCTTAATGGTGATGTGCTTTACAAGAGGAATTTTGACATGGTTCTGCACAGATGCGTGGATAGAAACGAAGCAGACTTGTTGATGATTGAAGTCCATGAGGGTTCATTTGGTACTCATTCCAATGGACATGCCATGGCAAAGAAGATGTTGAGAGCAGGCTACTATTGGCTGACAATGGAGTATGACTGCTGCAAATATGTGAAGAAATGCCACAAGTGTCAAATTTATGCAGATAAGATTCATGTTCCCCCGACACTTCTGAATGTTATTTCCTCACCATGGCCTTTCTCCATGTGGGGAATTGACATGATTGGCATGGTTGAGCCTAAGGCGTCGAACGGTCATCGTTTTATTCTCGTAGACATTGATTACTTCACCAAGTGGGTTGAAGCGACATCGTATGCAAATGTGACCAGGCAGGTGGTTGTGAGGTTTATCAAGAACCAACTCATATGCCGATATGGTGTGCCGGACAAGATCATTACTGATAATGGATCTAACTTGAACAATAAGATGATGAAAGAGCTATGTAGCGAGTTCAAGATTGCACATCATAATTCTTCTCCCTATACAGCCAAGATGAATGGGGTTGTTGAAGCTGCTAACAAGAACATCAAGAAGATTATTCAGAAGATGGTTATTACGTACAAAGATTGGCATGAGATGTTGCCATTTGCTTTGCATGGCTATCGTACATCCGTCCGCACTTCAGCAGGGGTAACCCTTTCTCCCTTGTATATGGCATGGAGGTTGTGCTCCCCGTGGAGGTCGAGATCCCATAAATGAGAGTCTTGATGGAAGCCAAGTTGACTGAGGCTGAGTGGGTTCAGAGTCGTTATGACCAACTGAACTTGATTGAAGAGAAGAGATTAACTGCCATGTGCCATGGTCAGTTATATCAACAGAGGATGAAGAAAGCCTTTGATAAGAAGGTCAAGCCTCGTGTGTTCCAAGAAGGTGACCTCATACTCAAGAAAGTCTTGTCTTTCGCGCCCGATTCCAGGGGCAAGTGGACTCCAAACTATGAAGGTCCATACGTTGTTAAGAGAGCCTTTTTAGGCGGTGCTATGTGGCTCACAACTATGGATGGGGAGGATTTCACTCGTCCTGTGAATTCAGATGCAGTCAAGAAATACTTTGCCTAAAATAAAAACAGAATAGCTCGCTAAGTTGAAAACCCGAAAGGGCGGCTTAGGCAAAAAATAGCGTCTCGGTGGATTGAAAACCCGAAAGGGCGGTCCAGGAAAAAGTTAGAGACATGAAAAATGAATATATATCCCGCTAGATTGAGTACCTCACCCTGGGGCAATCTAGGCAAAAATTAGGGATTTGGCAAGTAACTGCATCCTGACAAGACTTTGTTCTACAACTGTCGTCTGTCAAGGATTCTCGCTCAATCATCATCAACTGAAGTTTCGAATACAGTAGATTCAGAGCTGGTGGAGAAACGGTCATTATGTTCAATGTAGCCCTTTTTCCATGTATATCACCAATTTCAAATTTGTAAAGATCCATGGAGTCTTGCCATTTGCGGACTACCATTCTTTTAAATAAATTTGAGCCTTTATCCAATTCTTTGCACTCTTATTTGTTTCTGTTTAACAAATGTTTGCATGTTTTTAATTGATGAATATCATTGTTTAAACAAATAAAGTTTTCATAAATAAACTGTTTTAAACAAAGTGAACATTCACAATGACTAAAAGGATAAGTGGAATGTCCTCAGTGTTTTCCCAAGGATAGTATGATCATCAAAGGGTAAGACATTTTTTCATTTTCTGGCATCCTTATATCCTCTTCATCAACTTTCACGTTGTCTCCCCAGCGAGTGCAAAAAGAATAGTACATCATCAGCTTCCCAGAGAGTCTGGTATGAAAAGTTCTCCTTGATGGCATATGTTTGATCTGTGGATGATCCCTTCTGTTCCAATTTTTGCCTCGATGTTTTAGAGATGTGTATCCCTCTGTATCAGGCACTAGCATTTGTGTTTTATCAATTATATGGTTGTCATCCCTTGTATGGACTGACCTAAAATCCCTTATAGATTGATAAATGTTGAATATGCTTTCCTTGTCTCATTATCCTGAGTGTCTACTCACGAGGAAGTTTGTCTTTCCCCAACATGAGTAGGAATCTCCAGCAGAGTAGGCATGTGTTTCCTGCAGAGCTATCTTTCCAGATACTTGTCTCCTCAGCAGGAAGTTGCCTAGTGCAGTTATTGAAGGGTTTGTTTCCCTTTTCATTTATTTTGAAAAGAGGTATCCTCGGTATGTCGCTTGTGGATGAAGGATTCACTTCCAATTTCCCCAGCCAGGGTAGTTCCTTCAAGAACATTTGTAGCTTGTCCCCAGTGGGGTTTCCAGATCAGAGTTTGATGTTTGTATCTCCTCCGGGTATGAAAATTTCTTCTAGCATTGAGAGCTGGCGGTGAAGATGTTTATTTCCTTCCCTAGTGGAGCAAAATGCTATTTTTTCCCCTTTGTAGAGTTTCCTCTCCGGCAGATAGAAGGGAGTGTTTTGATTGATGTACATCTGATTGGTGTTTGTTCCCTGCGGAGTTTTACATCATTCCTTGCTAAGCTTCCCCAGTAGAGTTTCTTCTCCGGCGGATCTTATTGTGTTTTAACCACCTGTTCCCGAGAGAGTTGATGGAAACTCCCCGACATATTTTCTGCATCTTCCTTATGTCAGGATTGTTTGCTCATGGAAGATTTCACCTGTGCAGAGTGTTACCTCCTGCAGTTGAAGCTTTGGCTTTGCTTATTCCCAGCTGTGGTTAAAGACTTATCTTGTTCACTCTTATCCCATAGATAATTCCCCGTCAGAGTTGAGTTCTCTGTCTGATTATCTTCTTTCGCTACTCCTGAATACATCTTCTTTGTATCCTTAGTGAGTGTAGCTTTGGGATAGGGTGTGATATCCCCAATGATTTATTTTCATCCTTCTCAGGTTGTTCCCAAGTTGAGTTCTCCAGTAGGCTTTGCCCTTCTTGTTGAGACGTTTGCCGAGTGTTTGTTCGTGATTCTTGGACTTGTTTGTGTTAGATATGTCTGTTTGTCAGCATTAATCATACACGAATCATGCATATGCATGCATAATCATAACATTCAGATATCCATGTTGCATTCTTTGCCATATATCTTTTCTTGTTATCTCCTGCTATTGGTGAAATGTTCTTCCCCAAGCAGATGTTTGTGTCTGATCTCTCCATATAGAGTCAGCCCTATAGGCAGAAAGTGTTTATCTTTCCTTCTTTATTCCCCACTGAGTTATGTCCTCGTGGATGATTATTGTTTCAATTTCCTCCCCAGTTGTGTATCGGGATGGAATTACTCCCCTGAGTTATGTCCTCATCAGGTTGCGTCTTGTTTGATTGTGTCTTTCTAGTTTGTTTCTAGATTGACTTCCTTTCTTGTTATCCCCTACAGTTCCCTGTGGTTCAGTTGTTCAATTTCTCGGTAACCAGTAATTGTTCATCGTTTCCCCCGTGGACTTTGTGGCCTTATACCTAGTAACCGGTAGTTGTAAGTCCTATTTATGTGGTTTTCTACCCAGTAACTGGTAGATGTAATCCCCCTCTTTGTTGGTTATCTTTACCCAGTAACCGGTATTGATATTCCTTCATTTTGAGTATACCACCTAGTAACCGGTGATATATCTCTTGGATAATTGCTTTTGTCAGGCAATTTATCCCTAGCGAGTCATCTTTCATTTACCCTAGTTTGGTAATGATTGTTTCTCCTTCTGATTGGTCATCATTTTATACCCAATAACCGGTATCCCGATGTCCTTTCTTTTCGGTCGATTTATCCTTTATTAACCCAGTAACCGGTTGTGGATAATCTTCCATGCGAGCATGTTATCTATGTTTTTACCCATATAACGGTAGTAGATAATATATCTCATGCGCTCGTCAGTCGAAGTCTTTTTCTTCCCCAGTCGAGTAAGATTCGTATTTCCTTATGGAATCGAATGTCCATCCTATAAGTCGAGTTTACTTTTTCAACCCTCCTTTCGGATGATGAGTGTCTTGGATATATTCCCAATTCACGCCTGGTTGGTCA
This sequence comes from Lathyrus oleraceus, assembly GCF_024323335.1. Classification (NCBI taxonomy): domain Eukaryota; kingdom Viridiplantae; phylum Streptophyta; class Magnoliopsida; order Fabales; family Fabaceae; genus Lathyrus; species Lathyrus oleraceus. The sequence goes on from NC_066583.1 coordinate 311,387,193, forward strand.
CCTATTATATACCCAGTAACCGGTATCTCTGGTGTTTCTTCCTTCTGCTCCCTATTATGACTTTTTGTCCCCTGTGGAGTCAGATTTTCCTGAGTTGAGATGTGCCTTTTGGGTCCTCCTCATATGTTTCGGATGATTGATATCTCTCACCCTTATACCGGTCTTAGATATTCTTTCTCCCTGAGCATGTTGTTCTCTCACCCATTAACCGGTGTTTAATAACATGTCTCTCTTTGAGTTTATTACCCAATAACCAGTAATATCGCGTTGTTTCTTCCTCAACTGAGTCTTTTGTGGATATCCTCGTCTGAGTCCGGATTTTTATCCGAAGTATCCTTTGTGGATAGTTTTGTTGTATTGGCATATTCCCCAATACATGCATCTTTGCGTCAACTCGAGTCTTTCCATCGATTTATTTTCGTGGAATCCCTTCGTGTCTCCCAACAAGTTTTCAAGTCGTGACCTGCTCACGCATTTTTACCTTATTTCTCCCCAGAGTCTTTGTCTCCCTAGTGAGCGTGTTACTCCTATAGATTTTTTCAGTTTCTCCCGATTTCTTTTCCTTTGTGGCAATTATTCACCATGAAGATTTTATTTTTGCATGCATACATTTGCATCATGAGGTCTCTTAGAGACCAAAATTCGTCTCTTTGTTATTATTTAAGCTCATTCTATCTCGTCGAGACGAAGATTTTAACCTTCATATCTCCGGCTAGAACGACCTTAAATAGGGGCATCTGTAAGACCCTAACTTTGACCCTAAGATCCCTCATGGCATCATGTTATTTCACAAGTGTATTACCTCAAGGATCATAGCATGTTTGGCTCCTTAACCCTAGGGTTGGGACTTGTTTGAGTGTTTTGAGACCACCAAGCATGCTCATATTATATGTTATTGCTTTTCTTATTTGATTACTAACCAAAAGCACAAAAATATGTCACTAACCCTTTTTGTTTTGAAGCTCAAGCACAAAAAGGGCTTGAGGATTGTTTCCCAAGGAAACCCTAGTTTCATTGTGCTTTGACTGTGTCTTGCCCATGAAGAAATCTCAACCTATGATCATATTTAATCAAGGGAAGTTCTTTCGTTCATAATTTTATGCATATATGAGCTTACTTGAGGATCCTCAATCATTTATTCATCAAGATTGGAAGTTTGGCCTTGAAAAGTTGACCAATCAAGTCATTTGACTAAGTTGAGCACCAATGAGATATAACTTTTGATGTGTTTGTCAAATGAATATGACTCCAAGATAAACACTATTATTAAGAACCATATGAACAACTTTCATGTTCATCAAAAATCCATTTGAAATTTGGAAGGTCATCATTCATTTCAAAACATTATAGGTCATTTTGATTAAAACCCTAATTTTGGGTCAACTTACCAAGGTCATAACTTCCTTAATTTTTATGATCTTGAGGTGAAACTAAATGCATTGGAAATCTTGAGATGTCTAATTCAAATGTTATGTTGGACAAAATTTCATAATCCTAAAATAAATACATGTGATAATGCAAAACATTATAGGTCATCTTGGACCTAATTCATTGAATTTGAAAAAGTACCCAACTTCAAATGCCCATAACTTAGTCATAGAAAATCCAAATGATGCAAACTTTGAGTCGAAATTGATCATATTGGAAAGATGTACAATGTCGATGTTGGAGGTTTTCTCATTTGAGGCTTGTATCATGAGGACAGAGGGGTTTTATTAGGCTTGCTTTTGGTGAAATTTTTCAAAATGATTTGAACATGTTTTGTACTTGGATTTTCCTAGCCAGCTTTCATCAATTTGCACATGCCAAATGATTTTTTACCCAACATGACTTTTGTTCCTTATTTCAAGAGCTTTCCAACCATTACTCACAATACTCATTTGGATCTACCATTTGTGAGTTTCGAATTTCTTTTCATGTATGTGCAATTTTGGTATTGTATGCTAAAACTTGAAATGCAAGCTTTCTCCATTCAAAGTGCACGACCAATTGCCCTTCACGTGATCTCAGCAAGCTTCTGCATTCATCATTGGGCCTTCCACACGCTTACACAGGCCCATGCACTTCAAATTCCATTTGCCATGCACATGAACAAAGCATGATCAGCTGATGCATTCAGTTATAAATAGAGGCTTCCTCTCATTCATTTGCTAACCTTTTGGAGATCCCAAGTGCTGCAGAAATGAAACTATAGCCATTACCAAAGGAATTAATCACTTTTCTTTAATTTTTCGAGCTTGAAATTCAGCATCATTAGCTGAGTTTTAAAGCCAAATTCCTTAGCCTATCACTTCCATTACATTCATAGATAAAAGAGGAGCAAGGATCTTGGAGAATTCGTGGCCAGAAGTTCATCAATTCAGAGGTATAATCTCACACTTTTTGGATCTAGAACTCTTAATTCAATGTAGCATTCTTGTGTTTCTGTGGTTTTCTGAAGTCCTCACACTTGAGGCAAGCCATTGGTGCTTTCAATTCTTTATTTCATGAACAATCGGTATGAACATTGTAACACCCTTTTTTCTACCCCAAAATACTTAACATATAATCAGAGTAAATAAGCACGCATATAAACAAAAGGGCGTCACATCGACGTTTTCAAAAACTAAAAGCTTTCAAAAACCAACATCATTCATCATCAATATACAATACACCTGGTCATTCAAAATAACACATTTCACTCATCATGAATATTCAAGAATATGCGTTCGCAACGGAAAATAATGAATACTCATGCATTTCATAAAATGACCCATGTCCCATACCATGATCATCTCTCAATAATCTCTTCAAGATAAAAGAAGACTATAATCAGAATATTTGGCACTATGGCCTCTCAACAACAATTGTAAATAACCATGTTCACAAGTAATAACATAATACTTATCCAAGTAGGATACGAGTTCAATACTACTAATCTACCCAGTGTTACATGACCATAGCATTGACTCATCACCTAGTCTTCAAACTAAAATACGGGAACTCTCCAGCTAATCTCGAGCGAGCTACCGTCCACTTACTTCAGCGCTACTACTCCTGAGTATCTGCGCGATACCTATGTAAAGGTAACATTCAAACAGAAAGGGTGAGAATTCAAATCATTATGAAGGAGTAAAATCAAGCACAATGATTAAATCAACAATTAAAGGAATTCACCACACTTCACATAACCATGTAAACAATATTCACCAACATCTATTTCACATGTTTCAAACATCCATCAAACTCAAGGAGTACAATATTAAAATCCAATATTATATTCTCAAATATACACATAACTACAATTATCACATAATCACATATGTTGTCAAGTTATGTATCCAAACATCATCACATTCAATTACCATATCTCATACACATATCACAATCACAATAATGCATACACTCAATTATCACATAACTCTAATGTGACTCAATGCAAGACATGTGACTCTATGCATGTGGTACCATAATGTGAACCCAAGGTTTCACCGCTTTCCGATTCAATATCTAGAATCCAAGCCACCACGTCTATTTCCAATTAAGGATCAACGTCTGCTACGCCTATTTTCAATTAAGGATCAACGTCTATATGGACCCAACGTTCCACCGCTTTCCGATTCAACATCTAGAATCCAAGCCACCACGTCTATTTCCAATTAAGGATCAACGTCTGCTACGCCTATTTCCAATTAAGGATCAACGTCTATATGGACCCAACGTTCCATCGCTTTCTGATTCAACATCTAGAATCCAAGCCACCACGTCTATTTCCAATTAAGGATCAACGTCTGCTACGCCTATTTCCGATTAAGGATCAACTTCTATCTACCACGCCTATTTCCAATTAAGGATCAACGTGTGCTACCATGTGAACCCACAGTTTCACCGCTTCCACTATGAAGCCGACCATGCATGCCATGAATGAATCTACAAATACCAATACATATGCAATTAAGATCATCTCTACCATCTTAACATTCCACATATCACCATAATTCAACTCTATGAATTATCCACCAATGGTACATATACACATTCATAACAATATATCATTCACAATCCACCAATGGTACATAAACACATTCATAACAATATATCATTCATAATCCACCAATGGTACATATACACATTCATAACAATATATCATTCACAATCCACCAATGGTACATATACACATTCATAACAATGTATCATTCACAATCCACCAATGGTACATACGCACATTCATAACAATATATCATTCACAATCCACCAATGATACATATACACATTCATAATAATATATCATTCACAATCCACCAATGGTACATATACACATTCATAACAAATACACCATTCACATAATATCTATTAGAGTCACCTTTCTAATGCTTTAAACCCCAACCCAAAATGATTCACGAGTTGAAAGTTATGAATAAAACCGTGCACGAAGGCGTTACTAAAAAGTTGTTGTTTTCTAAATTTTCCAACATAATTTTCATCTTCTTCAACCCCAAAAACGTCTATGAAATAATCTCCAAAATTATTTTATTCCCGAAACAAAGTTATAGCCTTCTGTTTCAGCTATCAAACGCTTCAAACGGCACTCAATTTGGACTTATGGATCAAACGTTATGACCAAAACGATTTCGACAATAAAACATAAAAAAGGGTCGCGATTGTGATGGACAGCATGCAGAATTTTCTGCGGTTTTCATCGTTGGAGGACTTCCGGACCTCCGATTTTGATTCCGTAAAAAGCCACACGTTCAGAAAATTATAACTCACACAATACTCTAAATATATAATGTTAATTTGCAGTTTTAACACAATTAATCACCACAATCGAGCATACTCATCAAAACCTAACAATTCCAAACAACCATACAAAATTAGGGATTTTAACCTAAACATACATCTACCCATTGACCCAATCATACTAACCCATAATAATAAAGATTCCCCCCTTACCTCTTCAATTTTCTGGAAACCCTAGCTCCTCTCTTGTTCTTCCCCTCTTCTCCTCACTTTTCCTCTTCTCTTTCTCTATTATTGTCCAATGATCAAATGAATCCAAATTCTCACTATCCTCGCCTCTTATATACTAGTATTCTATTTGGGCTTAAAGAGTGATAATCCTAATTTAATTAATAGGCCCAATAAGACCTAATATTTAAATATCTCTATTTTAATTCAAATAAATTAAACCAACTCAATATACACCAAGTTAATTAATATAATTAATTAATTATATCTCATATCAACTAAATAATTAGTTACCACACCAAATTAATTAATATCATCAATTATTATACTACCTAACAACCAATTAATTAATTATCATTCCAAATAAATAAAATAAAATATAATAATAATAATAATAATATAATAATTAAATACTAAAATTGGGTTGTTACAAACACCATGATTTTTTTCTTCACATTTCTCTCAATATAGGAAGAGTGAGGGAGATCCATTGGTACAGTGATGATCTCCATCACACGAGCTTCATTTCCATGGCCTTGTTTTTAATTTTCATTAAGTTTTATTTTTCTGCAACTAGTGGCCGAAATTGGTTGCTTCGCCGGAGAAGATGGTGGTTTCCACCACCACCACCACGTGTGCACGCTAGGGCCATTGGATCATACTTCCACGATTTAATCTTGTTCATTCATTGTAATTACTTCATTTAGTGCTGGATGTGACGCGTTTGACTCAAGTGCATTGTGTGTCCTCAGATCTGGACTGTGCCAAGCGCCACGTCAATTAATGAATGCGCATCTGATGGCTGTGGCTTTTTCGCTTATTTTCATTTTTCATTTATTTTCTGTTAATTCCTTTTATTTTCCAAAATTCATAAAAAAATTCATTTGAAGTCAGAAAAATATGAGACCAATTCCAAAAAATTTCTTGAAAAATCTAGTTTCATATTATGATTTTTAATTATTTTTGTGACTTCATTTGATATTTTTTATTGAATTACTTGGTTTTTAATGCTTTTAATTCATTTTAAAATACTTTCTGACTTTTAAAAAATCCAAAAATATTTTCATAGCATTTATGGATCATGATAAGTCAATGAAAAATAGTCTCAACAATTTCTTGTTTGTTTTGAGATTATTTGAGATTTTAATTCATATTATTCTATTTTTAATTGATTTTAAATACTTTCTGGTTTCAAAATTCGTGAGAAAATTAGTCAAAGTTTGTTTGACTATGTTGAACCTATGAGAATTTAATTAGACTTGTTGAAGTTGTTTTGAATTGAATTTGAGGTTTGACCTTATTTGTTTATTTTTTATTTGTATTTTATTTTAATTCAAAAATACCAAAAAATATTGTTGACTTCTTGACTTGTTATCTTCATTTCTCTTCTGATTGGTGTTGATTGATGATGATTTGATTCACATTTGATCAATTGGAATTGATTGTTGTCTTCTTTTCCCCTCCCTTTCATCTCCATCCCTTTCTTTCCATCAATGGCCAATGAGTTAAAGTCTTGAAGTTGGTCTCGACAAATGAGAAGTTTAACCTTCTTTGATCCAAACCAAACTCAACTTGATCCATGATCAAGTGAGTTGTTTTGTGTCCAAGATAGGTTGCTTCTTAGTCAAGCAAATAACTAAAAGTCAATACAAGACCCTTCCCATTTTGTTTGGCATGGCAAGTTTATGGAGCTTGGCTTACTAGTCATGATCTCTAACTTGTGTTCTTTGCCTATATTTTTATTGACCGGCCTCAGATAGGTATGACTACTACATTAGTCCACTTACGATTGCTTAACATAGTGTTACATTGTCTTATGACAAGCTAACATAACCTTACTAACTACTAACTTTAATTTGAGCTTTTAATTTCTTGCCATTTACTTTTAATGTCATTTTTTTCTTGCTTATTATTCATCTTGATTTTCACTTTGCTCATTTGAGCACATATTTTATGTTTATGTCATTTTTCTTTTGCTCATTTGAGTCCATTATTGTATATAAATATATTGATATCCTGTGTTGCTTGTGTTTGTTTTGATGTGAACCAAAATGCAAAAGGAGAAAGGACTTAGAATTGGGATTTACCCATGCTTAAAGGAGTTCAAGAGCAACTAGGCCTCATGACTTTAGAATGCAAAATTTGTTGAAGAGCAACTAGGCCTCATGCCTTTAGAATGCTAAAATTCAAAGTTGATCTCAAAGGACTTCTCTTCAAACTTATTCTTTGTCCATTCCCTTTATTGTGTTGTGAGCTTTTTGATGTTTGATTTTGTGTGATAGGGATCCCTTCTTAAGATTGTGAAAAGAGGACCATTGTCATGAGTATCCAAGTTAAGAGCCAAGCCAAATGGAGATCCTAGGAGCTTGAATTCAAATTATTGATTGCTTGTTTGTATGCTAAGTCCAAAGGAAAGGAGAATATTGAGTCATCTCTATGACTCCAAGAAAAGGAACTCCAAGGGTTTTTCTTTCCCCTCTTATCTTTGTTTGCTCTAGGAACAACCCTTCTCTTCTTCTCCCCACTCTAACCAAGCCAAAAACTATTTTTAAAACTTTGACTTTATTTCAAATTAGAAACCTAGGCCTTAAGCCTTTGACTTTTCAAAACCATTTTCATAAATACTCATTGTAAATAAACTTTAATCCAACTTTGACCTCATTTTGTAAATAAATTTAACTTGTAAATATAAATCATTTCAAGTTGTTTTTGTGGTTCCAATGGCCACTTGTTAAAACCTTTTCAAAACATTAGTCATAGGTTTGAGTTATCATAGTGGTTGATGTAAATCTCACCTCATCCTTAGTGTTGGATTATAAGTCTTCCATGCTTATTATAGGGTTAACCCCTCACTAGCATGTTGAAGCCTTCCTCACATGGTGGATTTTTGGTTTAGGTTGAGTTTTCTACCTTTGATAACAAAAGACCTTAAGGCTTTTGATTAAAATCAATTCACCAATCTTTGAGATTTTTACCCCGAACTACGAAGTTTTGATCCTCCTTTGTGATGGTACGTAGGCAATGGGTTCATTCATTCAAACAACAAAATTTGTAAATATAATCCATTCTCTTCTCATCCCTCCAATCTTTTGTACAAATCTTTTCACAAATACCAACCTACAACACATATTTGCAAAAAGGGTTTCCTTAGAGTACTAAGGATGTTTTGGATGCGTAAAACCTTCCCATTTCATAACCAACCCCCTTACCTAGATCTCTGACATTTTTATTAGTTTTTGATTTGAAAAACTTCTTACTTAGCTTTTGTTCGCTTTTAGCCTTTCCTTTGGATAAATAAAAGTGCGGTGGCGACTCGAATTATATGTTGACTTTTGGTTTAGTCAATAAACCTAAAGGTAACGAAAACCCCGCTACAATACTCAAAATTGGTTTGGTCGAAGGATTATCCTGTAGAAATTTGAGCATTAATATTTGAAAACATATTGGATGAAGAAAGTGATAGTTAAAATAGACTCGCTTTGAATGCATCTGCATCAGGGATTGAGTTGGTGCTTTCACGATCAGCAGAAACAAATTCTCTTTCTATTTTGATTTCCTTTTCTCCTTTCCATAGGTTTGTCATTTTCTCCTCTTTTTTTTCCTTGGGAGTAGGAGCAACTTTTGGGCTAGGTGCAATCTTTCTAGTGCCAGTAGTCTTTGGCTTCTTCTTCTTAGTCTGAGTTTTAGGAGAAGAATTTTCAATGGGAATGGCTTGTGTTTCCCCACCAGCCTTGATATCGAACGAAGGAAAATCAAGTAAGATGCATATGTTGAACAATTTAATCGAGCTTTAGATATTATAACAAACTTGTGTATTTGTGACTAGAGTTTCTTCGACCTTGGTCTTTTTTAAGGCCACAACAACACTGACAACATCTCTTGTTCTTTTCCTGTATTCGACCACTGAAAACATGCATTGACAAATATAAACAAGGAGAAAAATAATAGTAATATAATTTGATTTTGAGGATCCTTTACTTTCCTCGCCTTCATGTATAAGGGATTCAACCCTGGCATGCTTTATGTCGACATGAAAGTGTCCTTTGAAACTATATTCATCATGCTTAGTCGGAGTTACTCGTTTAACATGTGCTAGACTCTCATTTTTTAGTACTTTTAAATCCTCCCCACAAATAAACCACCTTGGAAATGAAGGAGAAAAAGCGAAAGCCATTTTACTGGTAGGTAAATGGGGGAACTTAGGAGGATAATAATTCAATAAAAACCTACAATTATCCTCCACATAATAAGGAATTTTCAAATCAGGAAGTTTCGCCATCATCTTTTCCTTTAGAGTGACTATTGCTTCACGAATAGTCTGATAAGGTTATTGGGGCCATACACAGTTTCAAAATATCGTTGGAAAGCCTGGATCTCTTTGAAATGTTTTTCTATACCTTTTAAGAACTTCTTATGCAGGGAAGAGAAAGAATATGTTAAATATTGTGATAATGTTGCAACATCAAGAAATTCTTTTGCATAGTATGCTCTCCACCAAGTGTCAAACTCTTTAGTGCAATAGAAAGTTGGGTGAAAAGGAAAGGGGGTGAGTACAGCAAAATCAGCAGCATGTCGATCAAGACGTTGAAGGTATTCACTCTCTGAGTATTCGACAGTGTAGAGGCAAAGTTCATTATTTCGACTAAAGAATGACTTAGGCACAATTTGGCTAACTCCAAATTGGCGTGACACTAAATTAGTTGGTAGCATAATATCTTGACGCCATCTTTGGAGATCCAAGTCTGCTCGAAAGAAGTTTTGGATTATAGAAAGCTTCTCATACCTCCCTTGATTCAACCTCTTGTTCGCCAGTAGCAGGAAATTTTCTTGTAAATTAGTTAGGCCCATGGATTCTATTCACGAAAGGACTCATGGTGGGGGTGAAGTTATGACGTTTAGAGAACAACATGAATTATTCTTAAAAAAACTTCCCAGTCTATTCGATTTGCATCAATTGGAGTCATTCCCGCAAGTCAAATACCTTTGATGCGTCGGTTTTTGATGTCTTCGTCAACACCGTTAGGTTTTAGGTTTAATATTTTTCAGGGTTTCAATGGCTAAACCTAAAGGTTCTAGAGATATCCTAAGATCAATTGGCTAAGACAGATGTCACATCTTTCGTGTAACTGGTTAGCCAGAGTTAGATATCTCTTGGCTAATTTTAGAGACTTGCAGCAAAAAATGCATCTTGACAACCACAAAGCTAAAAAAGAAATGTGTTCTTCATTGGACACTTCCACAATGGTAATGTCATAATGATCTTTGATGTATTTTCCAAAACTAGCACAATTAGTATTGAAATTGATGGTATCATCATCATCTCTCATTGGGATCGAAACTATCGCCAGTTGGCGAAGGTCAGTAATGTCCGCTATGTCGAAAAGGATAGTGGTAACCATTCCACAAGGGAGTGGGAATGTATTGGTGCTACTTTCACAGAAGTATAAAGCCGCGACAAACATATTTTGACAGTAAGGAGGACCAACCCCGAACAACTGAATTAAGTCATAAATCCCTTGATTTTTCCAGGTTAGACCCTTTTAGTTTTCGATTTTACTCAACCAAAGAATATAATCCTCATTTCTTTAGGGGGAATGGGTGAAACGGAAGACACGAAGGGTGAAACTCATATACTCTACATCTATGAGTTTTTTAATACTAACTACATGCTTGGCTGGGTTTTTAGAGGGAAAAAACTCTCTAACCTTAACAACATCCACTGAAGGGTCAGGAATTGGAACCCTAAGTGCATGAACTTTACCAGAAATTGAATAAGAAATCAGGACATGAGGTTTGTAAATACGAAGTTTTTCTTGTTGATTTGGTGGCTTTGTGACATATTCTTAATTTCTAGCAAGAATGTAAGATTGTAGTATGGTAGTTAGAGGTAGAGAATCCTTTGTCTCTTTTGAGTTTTTTTGCTTTGGAAGCCATTGTTGAAAATGATGAACTTAATGTTTGAGGAAAAGAAGTTTAAAAGAAGAGCTTTTGAGTAGAAGTAAGTGAAAAAGAGAAGAAGAAATAAAGAAGAAGTATTTATAGTAGGAGAGAAAAAAAGTCTTCAATGTTGTTGTTGACAAATGACGCCAATTTCTATGACACGTGCTATATTTTTAGAGGCGAAATTGGAACATTTTCGTGTGTATAGCCACACCGTCCTAAAAGAGCGGAATCATGATTAAAATTTATGGAATTATGGGAAGTTGTGCATTTTTGAGGTGACAGTTGGTGGAGAGGTCATGATATCAATGATGTCAGTCCACTAGGTGAAATAATCTCAAGGAAAGTAAAAAATGCCCTTATCTTCTTTTAGTCGAAAGTGGAATTTTGGGGGGAAATTTGTTAGATGTATTTTTCACAAGATCAAATATCATCACAATAAAGGAAAACTAAATTGATGGGAGGTTGAAAAGACATTTCGACTCAGTTTGCTAATTAAGGAAGTTGAAGCCTCAGATGTTGGGATAGAGATGCAGACTTAGTATTTTTCTGAAAGGGATTTCGTCCAACATTTTGACGACATCATTCTTCAAGTTTTCAATGTCAACAATCAACGAGACATGTCGACCAACAATATTTAGCACGAAGAAATATTTTAAAAATGAGTAACTACTTTTCAGACTTATCCAAAGGGACACATGAAAGACATTTTAGAGGGAAAAAACATACAACAATTATGCATCAAATGCTGAAGAGAAGAACATTACAAGCAGTTATGTTATTAGTATTAATAGGAGTTCTAGTGTTAGGATTTAGGGTGTTATGTTGAATTTACTAAAAAAATCACAAACTCAAAGTACCCAGCAAAGTGAGAAACAAGTTTACCTGAGAAAAATGTATGATTCTAAACACCATTTCATTTAACGCAAATTATTTCAATTTAATTTATCTTCTTTGTAATCCTGCTTTCATTCCTTTGTTATTTTCTAGTCACTTTACATTTTTGTTTTTCAAAGTTTTCACTTACTCATAGTCGAATTCCTTTTTCTTGCCAAACGATATACCCTTTTTACTAAAATATTTCGACCATGTCGAAGTCCTTTATTTTCTTACACAAAACATAGAAAGGTTTTAAGCAATATTTCCTAGGATTATCTAGTTGATCCTGCAAGTAACTTTTTATAAGAGACTGACGTTTGTTCACCAAATTTCACAGTAAATAGTGAGTACAATTATTTTTGTAATTCTAGAATGGGTTGAATTGTAAAATTCATCAAGGAAACCTTTTGTGTATACCTTGGTTGAATAATGTCCTATTAGGGATTTGTTTGGGTTAAAGTTAAACCTGTATAAAGCTTTTGTTTGAGATTGGATATGTTAGTCCTAGTGTAGGTTGGAGATTATCCTGTGATAAAATCACCTATGTTCTTTGTTATCTCGATGTTAAAACAAGATAGGTTGAAACTCAGCTCGGTATCTAAAAGCTTCACAGGTTCAAAATCAGCCCGGTGTAAAAATCTCGCAGGTTTTAGGTTAGCCCGGTTAAAACTAAGGTATTAAGCTCAAAGGTTATGAAACTTGAAGGCTAACCACTCCAAGGTCCGTGTTTTTCGAAATAAGACTAACCAATTTAGTCCACCATTTAGGAAGGAAGATTGCCCCCTGTCATACGGTGAACTGGACTTTTTGTGTTTTTTATCGCAATGTCGCGGTTAGCAAGAGTCGCCACCGACTTTTCTTTTATCCAATAAGGAAAGGTGGAAAAGAACAGGAAAGACCTTAATTTAGATTTTGGGTTCGGGAGGTACATTATACAAAGGGAAGGTGTTAGCACCCTTTGTATCCATGGTTATCCATGGGCTCTTAATTGCTCGATCACTTATATTATTTTTGTCTAAAAAAAGTGTTTGTGAATTGTTTGGAAAATTGTTTTGAAAAGAGAATTTAACTTTGTAATGATTCTTGTATGAATGTATACAAAGTGGTTATCCCGTTTTAGTTTTGAAAATTGTTTAGAAAAATATAACTCGGTAATGATTCTAGTATGAATGTATACCAAGTGGTGATTTTCTAAAGGCATTTTGAAAGGTGTGAGGTGCAAAAAAATGTTTTAAGTTGTGAGCCAGCAATTAAGAGTTATACCGACCCAAGGTCTTTACGGGCATTTCCTATCCTTATGAGGGTAAAACTGTCCTTATTATTGAGAAATAAGTAGTTTTATCCTTTGGATGTAAAAGGGTCATCGTAGGGTCATCGATTGGTCATTGAAGGCAACAGTTATGAGGATACCTTAGCATTCGAAGGGACTATCATCATTTAACCGTAGGCAACATCTGAGGGTCATCGAGGGACAAAGTTGTATATTCGAAGGCAACATCCGAGGGACTATAATTTATTTTATGATGATTTAACCGAAGGGTCTTTGCTAAGGGTATCCCCACGTTCGCGGGACATGACCGTAATATCGTAATCGTAAGGCAACAAAGAGAGGTCCAAGATCACTTATTCAAAGGCAAAGTTTTACAATTAATTATATAATTAGGATGAAACTCCACATTAAAATTATTAAAAATAATATATTAAAAAATTAATACATTAGAAATTAATACATTAAAAAATTAATTTAGGGTGAAACTCCACAAGGGTATCCCACAAATAAAGTGGAATACCTAGCCAATAACCTTTTCCTGGGATATGTGAACCTTTACGAAACTCAAAAAAAAGAAACATGTCAGAACACCAAATCAGGGTGCAATCGAAGATTACACCGGAGAAATATCACAACAATAAATAGGATAGGATGAATAATGCATGGCTATGATAAAACATAAAAAAAAACAGAATAGAAAAGTCAGCTACTGTCTCGTTCGCCTCTGCCTCGCCTAGCGAAGGTCAGGCGAATACTCGCCCCAGGCTCGCCTAGCGAGGTGCTAGCGAGCGGCCACGGATTTTGAATTTGAAAACAGCCCCACGTTAGGAACTTTGAATTTTATGGCATTTTATCACAGGAATAACATGATCAAACATTCAGGGTATTCAGGCATATTTAAATTCCCATACGAAAGCAAATTATATATCAACATTTAATCATGATGCATTATATATGTAGATATGGCCAATTGAAAGTATAAACAATAGAGATACGCAAACCTGTTTGCCAATTCAAGGTTGAAGGGATTGACCACTTGTAGTATCGGAATAAGTTAGGCAGCGGGAATTGGACGGCGATGGCTTCGGTGCAGATGGGCTGCCTTCAGGGTTTCTTTACTCTGAATTCTCCGGGTAGGCAGGGTTCCTATGCCAAAGTTTCTATCCGTCCTTCTCTGTTCTCTCTCTTTCTTTTTCCTCAAGGTTTTGTTCCAAGGAAACCTCAGAGTGTTTTGCTTCTCTTCCTTCTTTCTCCAGTAAATCTCCCAGTGTAAACTCCAAGTCTGACTCCCCTACTGAAACTTCAGTATTTATAGACTAATTTCGTGGGTAATGGGCTTGGAATGAGGGAGACCCAAGTCCAAAATAATTTGTTATATTTTATTTATTTATTTATTTAATTATTTAATTAATTAATTAATTAATTAATTAATTTTTTTTTTTTTTTTTTTTTTTTTTTTTTTTTTTTTTTTTTTTTTTTTTTTTTTTTTTTTTTTTTTTTTTTTTTTTTTAGGAAAAATGATGGGTAATTTTTGGGGTATGACAGCTGCCCCTGTTCAATATTCTTGAACCGAGAGAGTTAGGATGGCGTGTATGCCATTCGTGGTCTGGAGGTGGAAGATTATTGAACACTAGAATGCCCCAAAAATTTGCACTTGAGAATCGACAGTTGGTCTTGATGGAGATGGGCTTAAAGATGCCATCCGGGAGGTTTGATGACGAAAGCTTCAGATCGCGCCGTATATTAGGCCAATTTGAAGACATGGGTGCCACACTGGGTCGTACGTTAGACCGTATAATGAGTCATCCATTAGGCTGCCGACTTCGCTGGGGAGTCGGAGTGTGTCATATGCTGGTTGGGATAAAGGGTCAGAATGGACCATACGCTAGATCGTATCTGAGTTGCAGAATGAGCCGTACGTTAGGCTGAATCTGATGACGAAAGGGGTAGTCGTACGTTAGACTACACTTCAGAAATGTACCGTATGTTAGGTAGCATCTGAGGGGATGGACATCCGAACGGGTCGTACGTTAGACCGTCGCAGAATGAGTCGTCTGTTAGGCCGCATCTGATGATGAAAGCGGTAGTCGTACGCCAGACTACACTTCAGAAATGTACCGTACGTTAGGTAGCATCTGAGGGTTGTAAGATCCAAACGGGTCGTACGTTAGACCGCGTTGGGGTTGTTGAAGTTCAGAATGGATCGTACGTTAGATCGTATCCGAGTTGTAGAATGAGCCGTCCGTTAGGCTGCATCTGAAAAAGAAAGTAGTCGTACGCTAGACTACACCCCTGAATGTACCGTACGCTAGGCAGCATCTGAGGATTTGAAGGTCCAAATGGGTCATTGGAGTTGCTGAAGAAGTCATATGTTGGGCTGAATCAGAATGAACCGTACGTTAGGCTGTATCTGATAACCTGTATATGTTGTACTTGCAATAAATGTCTGGGATGGGCTTAAAGATGCCATCGTTAGGAGGATATCGAAGTGTTGTCAGAATGAATGTTCCCATGAACTGTATTTGAAATATGTATCTGAATCTTGAATGTGATTGATAAAGGTGTCTGTCTGAATGAACCTTCTACTTTGACTATATCAGGAGGATAATTAACCTGCAAAGAAAAAGTTAGCTTCATGCTATGTCATGATGCATGAGATGTTTCGTGTTATGCTAAAATAAATGTGAATGTTGTATGCATGCGTATGCTGTGAAAGGATGTAATGAATGAGTTATGCGTATGAGAAGTTCTGCTTGGGGACTCTACTGGGGAAAATAAATCCCCATCTACTGATTTGAGACATTTGTGTCGATGACCCTTTCTCGGCTGGGGATGCTTGATTTCTGTCTGATGGTGGAAATATTCAACAGAGCCTGGCTGGGGATGGATGAGATGATCAATCTGTCTGGTGACGCCGACCTCTGTTGGGGAGTAACTGGCTGTGCCTGGGGATACTGCCATTTTCTGAGGAAAAAAAAACAGGCTTGCTGGGGAAGAGAATTGGTAGCGGATTCATTGGAAGCATGATTAGACCTTTTCCTTGATCCTGAAGTCGGGTAGTAATTGCTATTGCTATTCTATGCATGTATTTTTGGTAAACATCAGTCATATTCAAATGCACATATTAATTCAAATTAAATCAATGGACATTTACGCAACCAAAACAGAAAAGTAAAAACAAAAGCATTTTTTTTTGAAAGAGGGTTATATTGATTTTGAAAGGAGGCCTATAAACAGGCAATTTGTGTACAAGGAGACAGAAATCCTAGTAAGAGGAAATTGTCGAAAACAAAGAGAAAGCTATGTGGAAGAAGTCCTATTGATTTTAAGCCTACTACTGTCATTATGTCTTCGAGCATCTCATCCCTTGCTGTCGGATAGAAGTGATTGGCTTGGTCAGTCCCTCGAACTTGGATGAAAGTTGACTGAGAACGGGACATAGTCATACGCTTTAATCCCTAATTTTTGCCTGGACCGCCTTTTCAGGTTTTCAGTCCACCAGGATACCCTTTTTTGCCCAAGCCGCCTTTTCAGGTTTTCGACTTGCCGGGTGTACATTTTTTTTATATATCCCTAATTTTTGCCCGAACCCTTTTGGTTCGCCGGGATGCCCTTACTTTTGCCTAGATACGTCGATCTGGCGGGTCTCTTTTATGCGTAGTATTTTTTAACTATGTCCGCGTTCACGGGATGCGGGAAATCTTCGCCATCCATTGTAGCAAGTATCATGGCTCCACCAGAGAATACCTTCTTAACTACAAATGGCCCTTCGTATGTGGGAGTCCATTTGCCTCTGGGATCAGTTTGTGGTAGGATGATACGCTTTATCACCAAGTCGCCCATTTGATACGCTTGTCTCTTGACCCTTTTGTTAAATGCCTGGGTCATGCATTTCTGATATATCTGCCCATGACAAACAGCCGCAAGTCTCTTCTCATCAATCAGATTTATCTGATCGAGTCGAGTCTGAATCCATTCATCTTCATCTAAGCCCGCCTCTTTCATGATTCTTAGAGAGGGAATCTGAACTTCCACTAGTAAGATGGCTTCCATTCCATAGACTAAAGAGAACGGAGTTGCCCCTGTCGTAGTGCGCACTGAAGTGCGATAACCGTAAAGAGTAAAGGGTAACATCTCATGCCAGTCTTTGTATGTTACTGTCATTTCTCGCATGACCTTCTTGATATTGTTAGCAGTCCCCACGGCGCCGTTCATCTTTGGCCGGTACGGAGAAGAGTTATGGTGTTTTATTTTGAACTGCGTGCAGAGTTCAGTAATCATCTTGTTGTTCAAATTAGTACCATTGTCAGTGATAACTCTTTCAGGAGACAGCAGGTTTCTCAAATAGGTATTTGATAGAATCCATCTTAGAAGTCAATAAGGTGGTATGATTCAACATATACTGTCTTAGTCGGCGAGCAGCCCAGGCCAAAGCACAGCAAGCTTTCTCGGGCTGTGAGTATCTTGTTTCACAGTCGGTACCTTTTGCTAAGGCAGTATATGGCATGCTCTTTTCGACCAGACTCGTCATGTTGCCCCAACACACCTCATTGAATTTTCTAACACGGTCAAATACGTAATTAAAGGTCTTCCTTCAACTGGTGGCATCGGAACTGGAGGTTCTTGGCGATATTTCCTGATTTTGTCATAAGCTTCTTGGCATTCATCATTCCATACCATCTCTTGATTTTGTCTCAGTAATTTGAAGATGGGTTTGCAGGTAGCAGTCAAGTGTGGAATGAATCGGGCAATGTAATTCGAGTGCCCCAAGAAACCTCTGACTTCTTTCTTGTTTATTTCAGTACCCAGATTTACAATTTCAATTGATTCCTCATGCGGCTGTATAGTCTTTTCTTCTTGCAGTAGTCGGGCAAGTTCTCCAGGGACTTCACAATCTTCCTCGCTTCCATCCTCGGCTTGGTAGATCGGATTTTCAAAGTCATAATGAACAGTAGCAGAGTCATTACCAACAGGATCCAGAGTGGATATGGATCGGCAAATTGTTACGTGAGTGTGTGCAAGAAACATAGCTTGTTTGAAAAATGACAGGAAAGATAAAGAGCGCAATATTTGAATGCAAAAAGTCCATTGATCTATTGAATATGAATATGCTTATGAAAATGACAAACCCCTAACAAATTAGCCATTGTGCCTCGGGCATAGACACAATGCTTTAAGAAGTTTGATTGTAAAAGAAAATTAAAATTTGCAATTCTAGAATAAACAATAACAATTACTCCTGACTAAAGGAAATCGGGATAATGTCTTCAGTCTTCCAATTGTTGAGTCCGTCACCAATTGTTGGGAAAATCCAGCTATCCAAGTCGCAATCACTATCAGCATCTTCCATAGCATTAATCTGATTTTTGACTATCTTTCCAGAGTTAAACCCCAGGCCAGCTTTATCAGACTTGTACGGTACATTGATCAGTTGACCCCAACCAGCACGATCACCATTTTCAATCGCGGCTTGAGCATCTTTCAGAGAGATCATGACAGGGGGAGCACGAACAACCTTGGGCACAAGGGGAGTTGGCTTAAGGACAGGACTGGGTGGAGGAACCACTTCAAATGACTGAGAAGGAGTCTCAAAGAATTCACCATCCATCTCGACGTATTTGAAGGCTTGCACACTACTGACAATATACTCTTCTTCTCCACATACAGTGACAACCATGCCTGCTATTGGATACTTCAGCTTTTGATGAAGCGACGAAGCTACCGCACCTGCCCCATGGATCCAAGGGCGCCCCAACAAGCAGGAGTAGGCGGGACGAATGTCCATCACGTGAAAGGTAGTGTTGAAGACTTGAGGTCCTATCTTGATAGGGAGAACCACTTCACCATAGACAACACTCTTCGCACCATCGTAAGCACGCACCACAACATCACTAGGTTTCAGTTCAATGCCTTTGTAGTCAAATTTATCGAGTACAGCTTTCGGGAGCACATTCAAGGAAGAGCCGTTGTCGATCAACACGTGAGCCAGGGTGATCCCCTCACACTCGATGGAGATATGCAGAGCTTTATTGTGATTCTTTCCTGCTGGCGTCAGGTCAGCATCGGAAAAGCCTAGGCCATTGTCAACAGTCAAATTAGCAACATAATGTTCGAATTGATCGACGGATGTTTCTTGAGGCACATGAGCGGTCTTCAAGAATTTCATCAATGCATTGGCATGGGATTCAGAGGATAATAACAAGGACAACATTGAGATTTTAGACGGAGTATGCCCCAATTGTTCCACTACATCAAAATCGCTCTTACGGATGATTTTCAGCATCTCTTCCATTTCCTGTTTGGCAACATCTTCAGAAGTAACTTCGACCGATGTCTCTGACTGAGGAGGATTGACTGGTCTTTTTCCTCGAATTTCGGGAGCGGGAGGTGAGATTTCTGGAGAGAAGATCCTTCCACTTCGAGTAATTTTACTAGTCCCCACAATATCATTAGGATTAGCAGAACTACCAACTTGCTTTATGCCATGGATGTAAACGTCGCCTCCATAGTTCCACGGAATAGCTTTGCTGGAGGAATATGGCACGGGGCCAGGTGCGGTAATAATCAGGGGAGCCACTTTGGGCTCAGCGGTAATCTTCACAGGCACTCTAGTAGCGGTAATCTTCACAGGCACTCTAGTAGCGGTAATCTTCACTGGAGCTTTGGACCTAGCAATCACAGATACCTCTTCAATAGAGTTGTCCACCTTAGGAACCCTTTCAAATAGAATTGTACGATCATCCATCAGCCGTTGAATGCCGTTCTTCAACTTCAAACAATCATTGGGTCGGAGTACACAGAGATCGCAATCTTCAGCACAACCTGGAAATAAACCAGCTTGCAATAAATTCTTCTTAACGATCAGGAGAGGAGATGCTAAATCAGCAACGTCAGTAACGTGAGAATTGTCGTCCACAACATTAACATTCTGGTCATGATTAGGCATAGGTGCTGTGATGACATTGGGGGTCGCCGGAGGATCAAATTCAATTTCTCCAGCGTCGATCATATCCTGAATCTTGTTCTTCAACAACCAGCAATCATTCGTATCATGCCCGGGGCTATCGGAGTGATAGGCACACCTGGCGTTGGGATTATAACGAGGAGAAGTAGTGTTGGGATTTGCAGGAGGGCCTCTGAGGGTAATCAAATTGGCCTTTAACATACTCTGCAGTGCTTGGGTTAAAGTCATATTGATCTTGGTAAACTGTCTTCTCGACCTGTCTTGTCTGTGTTGGAAGTTCTGAGATGGCGGTGCGGCAATTGTAACTGCCCCAATAGTATGGTCACGATTCTTCTTGTTATGCTTCCTCTCACTGTACACAGCATTTGATTCATTCTTTCCCTGATAGGACTTTTTGGTGCTTGCAGAAGTAGCTGCCTGTATCTTTCCACTTCGAATGCCGCTTTCAACCCGTTCACCTGTCAAGATAAGTTCAGTGAAACCTGACGAGGAACTTCCCAGTAGATGGCTGTAGAATGGGCCAGTCAGTGTACCCATGAACATGTCCACTAACTCTCGATCAGTCATAGGGGGTTTGACTCTGCCAGCCAAATCTCTCCACTTTTGAGCATATTCTTTGAAACTTTCTTTAGAGCCCATAGTCATATTTTGTAGCTGTAGCCGAGTAGGCGCTAACTCAGAATTATACTGGTAGTGCTTGTAGAAAGCTGTTGCTAAATCAGTCCATGTGCGGATGTTAGAGCTCTCAAGCTGATAATACCACTCTAACTGTGTGCCAGACAGACTCTCTTGGAAGAAATGGATCCACAGTTTCTTATCAGTAGTGTGCGGCTGAATCTTTCTCACATAAGCCCTTAGATGCATCTGAGGACAAGAGGCACCATCATACTTAGTGAAAATGGGAACCTTGAATTTGCGGGGAATGACCACATCAGAGACCAGACCCAAGTTTTCGGAATCCAGACCGGGCACTTTCTGCCCCTCCATAGCTAGCATACGTTCTTCCAGCAACTTGTACTTATCATCCTTCGGAGAGTACTGTTCATATTCATAATCTTCGTCGTCGTCCTCAGAATTGACGAGATTAGGATTCTCATCTTCCGAATCATTCTCGGTCTCTTCTTCTGAATCCTTCGGAATTCTAATCTTGACTCCTGTAACCTGTCCCTTAAGCCTTCTCCCCGGGTTGATGTAACCCACAGGTTTCTGGTCCTTCTTCTTCTCCATCAAAAGAGCTTTCAGTTCTTCCTGCCCCTTAGATAAACTCAGCATCATTTCCTGGAATTGAGCATTCTGGGCCTGGAGATCTTTGACAGTTTGTTCGAGAGCCATTGTTCAATCTGTTTGAATCTGCTGGAATCTGTTTGATAGGGAAAATCGTGAGAACACTGATCCTTTAGAATACCTGTTATGCGATGCAATGCAATGTATGAAATGTTTTCAAGGACTTTCGGGATTTAACTTTGCATAAACTAACAAAAAGAGCTTTTTTTTTCTTTTCTCTTTTTTTTTGCTTTTGTTTTTGTTTTTTCTGTTTTATTTTTAGCAGAGTTAAATCCCTAAATCCTTGAAATGGTTAGTACAATGCCATGATGTTATGATGTTATGTTGTTATGATGAATAACAAGCACAAGCAAGTCACACAACAATCATTCCTAGGTTTTAAGGCTTGCGTGAGTTCCATAGGTAAATACCCTCCCCACTGAAGTTTGGTTGGTTCAACCTGTCTTAGAATAGTAACCGGGTTCTAGAAGGATCTCAAATCATTGACCTTTCCTTAAGTCCACTTCAGTGCAACACCAAGTGGTTGACCGAAGCTTCCCTAAAGTCCAATCTCAAAGAGTGTAGTATCGAGTCTCAACCAACTCCAGTCGGAACCGAAGCCAGTTATCTCACTACTTTCTAATGGCCAGGATGAGTCAATTAGGGTTCTAAAGGTCTGGTTAATGCTTTTATGACACCACGCGAATGCCAAATATTTCCTCAACTAACATGAGGAACATCAGGACATCCAAAGTGCCACATTAACCGTAGCCATCATTTTGACCATTCCAGTATACGCCGGACAGTCGCGATGATCTCTTGCTACTTACCTAAGGTACACTAGATCCGGGTGTAGGATCTTTCACTCAAGCATAACATACCCAAGCAATCCCTTAAAAATAAATCAGACAAATTGAATAAGTGATCTTGTTTTTAAGGTAACCTCTCTTTTTAAATATTTAGGCTCCCCAGCAGAGTCGCCAGTTCTGTCATACGGTGAACTGGACTTTTTGTGTTTTTTATCGCAATGTCGCGGTTAGCAAGAGTCGCCACCGACTTTTCTTTTATCCAATAAGGAAAGGTGGAAAAGAACAGGAAAGACCTTAATTTAGATTTTGGGTTTGGGAGGTACATTATACAAAGGGAAGGTGTTAGCACCCTTTGTATCCATGGTTATCCATGGGCTCTTAATTGCTCGATCACTTATATTATTTTTGTCTAAAAAAAGTGTTTGTGAATTGTTTGAAAAATTGTTTTGAAAAGAGAATTTAACTTTGTAATGATTCTTGTATGAATGTATACAAAGTGGTTATCCCGTTTTAGTTTTGAAAATTGTTTAGAAAAATATAACTCGGTAATGATTCTAGTATGAATGTATACCAAGTGGTGATTTTCTAAAGGCATTTTGAAAGGTGTGAGGTGCAAAAAAAATGTTTTAAGTTGTGAGCCAGCAATTAAGAGTTATACCGACCCAAGGTCTTTACGGGCATTTCCTATCCTTATGAGGGTAAAACTGTCCTTATTATTGAGAAATAAGTAGTTTTATCCTTTGGATGTAAAAG
Source organism: Lathyrus oleraceus (assembly GCF_024323335.1). Classification (NCBI taxonomy): domain Eukaryota; kingdom Viridiplantae; phylum Streptophyta; class Magnoliopsida; order Fabales; family Fabaceae; genus Lathyrus; species Lathyrus oleraceus. The sequence goes on from NC_066583.1 coordinate 311,410,018, forward strand.
GGTCATTGTAGGGTCATCGATTGGTCATTGAAGGTAACAGTTATGAGGATACCTTAGCATTCGAAGGGACTATCATCATTTAACCGTAGGCAACATCGGAGGGTCATCGAGGGACAAAGTTGTATATTCGAAGGCAACATCCGAGGGACTATAATTTATTTTATGATGATTTAACCGAAGGGTCTTTGCTAAGGGTATCCCCACGTTCGCGGGACATGACCGTAATATCGTAATCGTAAGGCAACAAAGAGAGGTCCAAGATCACTTATTCAAAGGCAAAGTTTTACAATTAATTATATAATTAGGATGAAACTCCACATTAAAATTATTAAAAATAATATATTAAAAAATTAATACATTAGAAATTAATACATTAAAAATTAATTTAGGGTGAAACTCCACAAGGGTATCCCACAAATAAAGTGGAATACCTAGCCAATAACCTTTTCCTGGGATATGTGAACCTTTACGAAACTCAAAAAAAAGAAACATGTCAGAACACCAAATCAGGGTGCAATCGAAGATTACACCGGAGAAATATCACAACAATAAATAGGATAGGATGAATAATGCATGGCTATGATAAAACATAAAAAAAAACAGAATAGAAAAGTCAGCTACTGTCTCGTTCGCCTCTGCCTCGCCTAGCGAAGGCCAGGCGAATACTCGCCCCAGGCTCGCCTAGCGAGGTGCTAGCGAGCGGCCACGAATTTTGAATTTGAAAACAGCCCCACGTTAGGAACTTTGAATTTTATGGCATTTTATCACATGAATAACATGATCAAACATTCAGGGTATTCAGGCATATTTAAATTCCCATACGAAAGCAAATTATATATCAACATTTAATCATGATGCATTATATATGTAGATATGGCCAATTGAAAGTATAAACAATAGAGATACGCAAACATGTTTGCCAATTCAAGGTTGAAGGGATTGACCACTTGTAGTATCGGAATAAGTTAGGCAGCGGGAATTGGACGGCGATGGCTTCGGTGCAGATGGGCTGCCTTCAGGGTTTCTTTACTCTGAATTCTCCGGGTAGGCAGGGTTCCTATGCCAAAGTTTCTATCCGTCCTTCTCTGTTCTCTCTCTTTCTTTTTCCTCAAGGTTTTGTTCCAAGGAAACCTCAGAGTGTTTTGCTTCTCTTCCTTCTTTCTCCAGTAAATCTCCCAGTGTAAACTCCAAGTCTGACTCCCCTACTGAAACTTCAGTATTTATAGACTAATTTCGTGGGTAATGGGCTTGGAATGAGGGAGACCCAAGTCCAAAATAATTTGTTATATTTTATTTATTTATTTATTTTAATTATTTAATTAATTAATTAATTAATTAATTAATTTTTTTTTCTTTTTTTTTTCGTTTTTTTTTTTTTTTTTTTTTTTTTTTTTTTTTTTTTTTTTTTTTTTTTTTTTTTTTTTTTTTAGGAAAAATGATGGGTAATTTTTGGGGTATGACACCCCCTTCACTCTCAAGCTCCATATGAAGAAAATATGCAAACACACACATCTATTGTCATGTATATTGTGATTGAAAATCAATCACCATTTCCTTGTATAAGGGGGGTTCGTGATTATTTTCAACTAAGAGCTCTCAATATTTAATGGAAACTCTCAATATCAATTCTTGGGGAGGGGAGTAGGTCCCTTTGTTTTGACTAAACCTTTATAACTCTTGGTGTTTCTCTTTTCCCTTAACTCCTTTTATTTCTGCAATTCATTTTCTGCAACTTAGTTTTTAAATAGTTTTAAACTCTTATTTTATTTCACAATGTTTTTCAAAACCAAATTTTTACCTCCCCCCATCTTATGTGTGAAGTCTCAAGTCCAACAGAACTATGTGTGAAAATGGTTCAAGTCACAATTATGGTAAAAGCTCAAAAAGCTTTTGAAAACTTGAAAAATTGAGGTTCTTCCAGTGTGACTCGAATTACACTATTCATTTAATTTCAATCAGATCTTTAGGGAACTAATGATTCATTTTATGTTTTCATGGCTCGAGTTACAGGCTTCATGACCTAAATCACAACTATGTGAATCGAATCACAAGATTGTTTGACTCGAATCACACTGAACTGAAATATTCATGACTCGAATCACACCATATGGGTTTTCATATGTTCTTGCTTCTTGATTTAAATCACTTGGTTCTTGGACTCAAATCATACCTCTTACTTATGACTAAAATCATACAACATTTTTCACTGACTTTTATGCCAGATCTCCATCACATATAAATACCATTTTCTCTAAAAACCTTAAAATAATGTTAGAAAAGATACACTTCTAATATTGATTTGAAAACTTACAACCCATTTGTTCTCTCATTTTCAAATACAGTTTTGAATCTTTCTTGAGTGCTTGCAAATGATTTATTTTATCTTCTACTTCATTCTAATTCTATTTTCACATTAATCTAAGTCTCATATTTGGAGATTTATGATTGTTGAGGAGATTATGATATTGGATATAACGTTTCTTTGAAGATTTATTTAAGATTTTGGAGGTTCGCAAGTTGTGTGGTCTTATGGTTGGTTTTGACAATTCCAACGGAAAATGAGGTTTTTCTCTCCATATTTACTTTGGTAGTGTTGTGTGGAAGCCTATAGACAGGGTGAAAGTTCTTCTCAATCTTCAGACATACCAACACTCAAGATACTAGTAGGATCGAGGAAAGATCAACGCAAAATGGAGACTTTGGAGCAGGATTGTTAGGGCTAGAAGATTCAAGGCAATTTCGCATAAAGATCCAAAAATTCAGTTTGATACTATGTACGAATCAAGAGATTCAGATAGAAGATTTTTATTTTTAGTGTTATTTGGATATTGTTATTGTACTAAAATGCATGTAATTTGTCAAAAATAAATATTGGAAGACCAAAACTTTTTAATGGGCAACCTTCGGAGAATGGATTAAGCTTAGGGAGGGCGATATTTGAACCACGATAAACCCGATGTTCTCCCCCCCCCCCCCCCTCTCTCTCTCCCTTTTTAATTTCGTAGAAATTACATGTTACGTTGTTTTTATCGCTTTTTATAATTACTTGTCGTTAGGTTTTTCCTTGGTAGTGATTTATTTGTTAAGTGTAGGTTTTGTTAGAATAGGCACATTGAATTTGTCTTTTTGGTGATTAAAATCAAAATGATGATAGCAGAATCCATATTGTATTGATATTGTACAAATACACATCTTGTGTAATTTTGATATAAATTCAATTCAATATATTGATCTGTTCATCTTGTGTAAATTCCAATCGATAAGCACAATCTCTTTATACGTAAATTTACTTCTGCCACACAAACTATTTTGTTTTTCAAACTCTGATAAAGTATTTTCAAAATAATTGTTCAACTAAAGTTTTTAACTGAAGGTCTATTCACCCCCACTAGACCCTTGCGTTTTCTATATTCTCGCCAAACATCTTTTTACCGCTTGACTAGCCTTACGAGTTGTCATCATCAAAACCATGACATTGTCATGGCTAAGTATATCTTTCTTATCTATGAGCTTTGATAACTTCTTGATTATACTTGCAAGCACATAGTTCCACAATGTTCATGTTGATTACCATCATCTAGGGGTTGAGAGGTCAAATCACTAGCGAATCTTGAAACATAAGTCTTCTCTTGAACATCATTTGACCATGATATTGACTTCAAAAGGTAGCTTGATTCAAGAGGATATCTAGATAAAACATTTTGAGCATCTTTGACCGCTTAAGTTATCTTCAACAAATAAGAACTTCATTGGATATCATTTGATATCAAGTATTGTCATCATCAAAACTAAATTGTTAATCAGTTGACTGCAACTTTGCTATCAACGAACTTAACTACCTTGAATCACCTTGACAATACCTGCAAGCACATATGTTCACAATTTTAATCTACACACTACATAGAACCACAAAGAGAACAATAACTTGATCATCTACCATAAAAATCAAATATGTTGACTTTAAAGCTTGAAATTCACCTGAGAAATCTAACAGAGCTTGAGTACTTGACTTAAGGGATAAGGTTGACACATTGTACCAATAGGTACTATAGCAAGTTACCAAAACGTGGACCTACATGTTACTTCATAGTGCAATACCTAAATGATTAGGATAACTTGTTTGATGGAATCTTCTATATTTATCAAGACTAGAGGATCACTTGTAGAATCATTTTTAATCTTTCTAGAGGATAGATTACAAAGAATCTTATCGGATGTTATCTATACAAGTAACAAATATTAGACAATAAAATTGTTCTCTTACATTGTGTTATAATTAAAACTAAAGTGAAAAACATTGATCTTCAAATCATTATTGGTTTAATATCTCCTCATTTTTTATGACAAGCAATAATATTTGAACAATTTTAAATTTTTTAAAAAGAAGTTATAGAAATCACAAAGGGTCCGACTAACATCCCCCTTCAGATTATGCTAATAAATTTAAAAATAATAAAATTATATGTGATATTAAAATTTTCTTGATGAGTAGTTTAGAGACAAATTCTTAAAATCATGTTTTTAAAAATGAATCGCTTAAAAACGTATTTAACAAATTACTTAGGGTAAATTATCATCCGTTTTATCAAATACTCTTCTTCCCCTTCCGTCATAAGACAAAAAGTATGTAAAACAATATTTGAGAAAAATACTTGGATGTTTTACTTTTAAATAAAGTGCTAATAAAATAAAGACTTCGTTACGATTGTAGTTCTCCTTTCAAATTTTTGCACTTAAAATTGATGATGTGTTCATTTTTGAATGATGTGTAACTAATAAATAATCAAGTTGTTAGCTACAAATGATAAACAAATAAATTTGACGTCATCTATTAATTGAATAGAGGATACGTGAATCCAAAACACCCAAATACGAGAAATACAAGATCAGAGAGTTTTTCTTAAGTCCACTAAGGTTGACGCATGTCATGGGAGTGTCAGAAACAGTCAAAAATATTGTGAACTTGACAATTAAATATTTTATCCATATTCATGTTTATATTGTCATTAACAAAAGGTTCTATATTCATATGCGTATTTTGAGACAGTCACACACTAGATAAAAGATAGAGAGTTGGGAGAAAGTTTAAGAAAAAAATCTCAAATTTCAAGATCTTTTCATTATTTGATTTGCACAAAATAGAGAAAAGGAAGAATATTTTTATTGGAAAAGGATAAAAAAAACATAATATCTCATGCTTCTGCATAGATATTTATGTAATTTTAAAATAAATCTTTCTTTCCTCTCATTTTCTATTCACTTTCATTCCAACCAAACAACTTAATAGTCACCTTACTTTCCATTCACTTTCTACCCACTTTCACTCCTTCAATATTCTTTTCTCTTACTTTCTTTCCTCCTTCTTTCGCATCCAAACAAAACCTAAAATAAAGAGAGTCAAGACATACTACACCCACAAACAGAAATACACATCACTTGCAAAAATAACCAAACGAAATTCGCACCCATAAACTAAATTTATCCTAAAATATTACATTTATTCATTTGACAACTGAGACACGATAAATGAACCAATTTTTCTTTTCTTTTTAATTTATCATTTATATTTTTACTTATGCAATTTTTACTTCAATATCAAAAACAAAAAGTCACCTCCTTACTAAACACTATTTAGAAGAATAAAAAAGTTTACAATTGAGAGACAAAAATCTTCTAAAACAAGAAGATAATAGTAATATACTACTCCTTTAATGGATGATAATAACCTTTCAACTTTAGATTCTAAAAAGGACCCGTGATTGATGGTTTTGGGCAAGACAAGTTTCAAGTTATCGACAGTTTGAGTCTTGCAGTAACTCACCAATATTTTATCATTATATTCTATTTCTATTGTTTTTCACCTATACATACAACTATACAACAATTATACATATACAATCTGACCGTGTACCCTCACACGTACTAGTACTACCTTTGCTATGCTACCTTGTCTTTACTCTTGTTCTTGTTCCTAAACCTGCTCTGGTTGTTGCATTCAATCAGAGTGTTAGGTAGATAGATACTTACAATCTCCCTTCTTCTTATCTCTTTCCTCCTTCCTTAATTCACTTCCTCAACCAAGATACACTCCCTGGTTAGTAAATCTCACACCTTTTTTCATTATTCACCATCTTCAGCAAAATATCTTTCTGGGTTTTCTGTTTTTACCCTTAAAGTTGACATTTTTATAGTTTTAGTGTTTAATTATGTTCTAGTTTTCAATCTCTAACGACTTTGTTTTACTGTCATAGATTGGATTTGATGGGAGAAGCAAGTGAATTTCGAAGATGGGATGAGTTGATTCCTGATGCATTAGGGGTAATCTTCACAAATCTTTCTCTACAAGAGAGAGTGACAGTGATTCCTAGGGTATGTAAATCATGGGCTAGAGCAGTTTCTGGACCTTATTGTTGGCAAGAGATAGACATTGAGGAATGGAGTAATCACTGTCAACCTGACAAACTTGACCAAATGCTTCATATGCTTATCAATAAAAGCTGTGGATCTCTCAGAAAGCTGTGTGTTTCTGGTCTTCAATCTGAGACCATTTTCACTTTCATTGCTGAAAAGTAAGCTCAATTAACTTCATATATTTGTTAATCATGTTGTTTTGTGTTAAAATAGATCTTAGTTTCTTATACAAAATCGTTTTACTCTTTTGCAAGTGCTGGTTCGCTTAGGAGTTTAAGATTGCCAAGGAGCAATATGAGTGATTTGGTTGTGGAACAAATTGCTGGAAAATTGTCCATGATAACATTCTTGGATGTGAGCTATTGTATCAAAATTGGTGCTTCTGCTATTGAAATGATTGGCTTGAACTGCAAAATGCTAGAAGGGTTGTGCAGGAACATGCATCCGTTGGATACCGCAGACAAGCCGTTACAAGATGATGAGGCGTACGCGATTGCAGCCACAATGCCTAAGCTCAAGCATCTCGAAATGGCTTATCAAAGGATCAGCACTTCGGGGGTTGTTCGGATATTTTCGAACTGTCCTAAGCTTGAGTTTTTGGATCTGCGAGGGTGTTGGAGTGTTAACCTAGACAATAACGTGTCTGCGAAGGGTTTTCCGAAACTTAGAGTTTTGGGGCCTTATGTTCTTGGTGCTTATGAGAGTGATGGTTGGGATGATGATTACTCAGATGTTTCAGATGAGTTTGCTTGGGATTTTGTAGATGGTAATGAATACTATGTTGATTATGATAGTGATGGTTATGAAGGGAGAATAGAAGATGAACTTGAGTTTGGATTTTATGAAGGGATAGAAGATGCTGCAATGTATTGGCCTCCATCTCCATAATTTCAATGTGTTTACATTTCCTATTAATTATTAATTTCTTAGGATTTATTATAAGAAAAAATTCACTTTTTAGATACATTCAATAATCAATAGATCTGAATCTAGATATATTAATTATTGAATGCATTTAAAATGTAAGATTTTTCTTTATAATAATGATTGGAAGGAGTGTTAATTGTATGGTTTTCTATTGTGTAACTAATGTTTCAACTTGACTTTTATGTATTCTACTATTGATTAATCCATGATGTGTGTTTTTTTCTCTCTTTTAAGATGAAGTTTGACAATTGTTCCACACTTGCAACAAGATGTTTTAAAAGCCTTAAAATACAGCCTTAGAATATATATTTAGAAGCCTTAGAATACAAGTAACAAGAGTTGGGTTTTTAGAGAAAAAAAAAACAAAGCTATTAAGCATCATATCTTCTACTTCATCTAAATCTTGTGATTTGAAAATCCTAACTTACGAGCAGTTAAAAAGGAGATGCTGCTCTTTTATTTCTAAATACAACCTTAGTAACATCAATGAAGAATTCTCTTCTCACTTGTGTTTTGATTGTATCTATTTTTCTAAGCTCTGGTTTTTGGTTGTGCTCGGTTTTGAACATCCATTCTTGCATTCATAATTGGGATGAGGCTTGGAGCAGCAAGGTCTGGTCTACTCAATGTGTTTTGGTGGTTAATGTTGCGGTTATTCATATGTTCAATGCAGTTTGAATAGCTAGAAATAATGTTAGAATCAAAGAAAAGTTTATTGAAATTTCCTCTTCCATCAACTATGTTTTATCTGCTTGTTCTTTATCTAGTAACATTACAGTTGTAGTCTCAAATGTTAGTATTCAAGATTTTGTTGTTTTGAAAAACTTGAAGGTCATAATTTTGCCTCCCAAAACCCTAAATATTCTATAAGTTATATGTTAGTCGCCCCGTGGAGTTGAATTAAAGTCGATTGCGATGGAACTTCCTTCAATAATTTGAGAATGTCAGCTTGTGGAGGTATTTTCAGAGGCCAAACCAGTTTTTTTTTAAAAGCTTTTTCCATTTTTTTGGATATCACTAACTCTCTCATCACGGAACTCTCAAATGTTATGAAAGCCAATGAGTGTGCCAATGTGATGAGTTAGCATAATCTTCGGTTGGAAACTGATTCTATTGTGGTGGTACACGCTTTCGAGCGTTCTTTTAAAGTGTTTTGATAAATTCACACCAGATAGATTAATCGTGTAAATGTCATTTTACTTTTTTTTTGTTTTTAGTTTCTCACTTTTACAAAGAAGAGAATAATTGTGTAGGTTTACTTGCTAATTTAGATCTCACGGTTACAAATTCAATTCAATTTGATTTGTTATCTTTAGATTTAATAGTTGATTTTATAAAAAATAGATGGTATATGTTTTTTTTAGGTTTATTTCCTTTGAGAGGATCTTGGTGTATCTAACTTTTTTTTCTCTTTTTATTTTTATATATTTTAATTTTATTTTAAAAATTCATTTATAATAGTATTTTTCAAATAAGATGATCTTTTTATATAAATTTAAAAACCTTAGAATATAAATAATTTAATAAGTTTTTTAATTAACAATAAACAACACAGTTAATCAATTTAACCTTTACTAAAACAATATTAATTTTAAATAAAATTTATTAACTTTTTTTATCATCCTAAATAGGTTAAAATAAAAATTGGGAAAACATATTGCACAACCTTGTAAAAACAAAAACTTAAAACAAATCTGAATGATAGACACCCATATATCAAATGGAAATTGAGCGAATTATATATATATATATATATATATATATATATATATATATATATATGAATTGACAAATTTATCGACCTCAAATTTTGAATACGTGATATGAACTCGATCACCAACACAGTAATAAATTCATTAATCAATAATTTATTCACAAATTGTGGTAAGCAATTACAACTATTTCTCGCAAAATAGTCCAAAATCAATCACAATTGTCTGGAGCGGATTTTAAGACCACGGTTGTAGCAAACTCGAACCAGAGATAGAATCCATAAACAACCGTCAGTCCGAACAACCTAAATTCCTTTCACATGGTAGAGACAGATTAAACCTTGAAACTTACAAATCTCAACTGATTTGAAACCAAATAGAGATTTGAGGGTCAGAAATATCAACACACCCACCGAAGAAGATGAGGTTGAGATGTAACAAAAATCGGCATTGGAAAAGTCTCAGAATCGCATCAAACAGAGTTTATCAAACCTCAGCAAAACAAAGCTAAAAACATTGTCGATGAGAAAGGGGAGAAGTCAAATCACCTACGAAAACAACGACCATTGAAGCTATTTCAAAAGACCAATGACAATACAACCAACGGAAAACTATGGTGGTGCATATGGAAAATATCGGCTGTTACACCACATATTTTTTTGTTACATTTTCAAAGAGATGGTTGGATTTAAAGGTGGATGGCGTGCTAATGACTTCTCAAAATGTGGGTGAGGGAACTTAAAGTGAGAAAAGAGCTTCTATCTAGTTTCCTTTGTTAACCATTATTTTCAAATAAAACTTATTAATTGATAAGGCTTAGTCAATTTAATATCCTAGTTTTTAGCATTGTTTGTTAGCAGATTTAGTCAAGTTTTGTAGTCAAGTTTGTTTCCTTAATTCTAGGAAGTACGTGGGCTTTAGGTTGTTCATATTTCCTTTATTTATTTGTTGCACTTTTACAATGAATAGACAAGTCATTCCCAGAGCCACTGTTATTTGCTTCCCTTAAATTTCGATGCATCTAACATTCTGGTATCAAGAACAGTGACTTGAGAGATTTGAAAAGAGCGATGGACTCAGAAGAAAACTTTGCAGTAACCTACATTCCGAAGTTCGACGGAGACTACAATCATTGGAGCATGGTTATGGAGAATCTCTTTTGATCCAAGGAGTATTGGGTTTCTGTTGAATTAGGCTACACAGAGCCGAAGAGTAGAGATAGAATGACGGTAGAGCAAATAAAGAACTTGTAGGAGATGAAGCTGAAGGACTGGAAGGCTAAGAATTACTTGTTTCAGTCGCTTGACAAGTCAATTCTGAAGACGATCACGCAGAAGGAGACATCTAATAGATATGGGATTCCATGAAGTTGAAGCGTCGAGGCAATGCTCAAGTGAAGATAGCTCAATTCAACCGTCTATGCTGGGACTTTGAGGTCTTAGCAATGAAGCAGGGTGAATCGATCACTGGTTATTTTGGTCGAGTAATGATGGTTGAAAACGACATGAGGAATTATGGAGAAGATGTGGATGATGTCAAGATCGTTGATAAGATTTTGAGAACCCTCACTGATAAGTGGAACTTTATTGTTTGTTCCATTGAGGAAGCCAATGACATAGATCAACTATTCGTGGATGCCTTGCAAAGTTCTCTGCTTATTCATGAGCAAAAATTCAAAGTAAGTGGAGAAGATGAACATGCTTTGAAGGTAACTCATTAAGAAAGCTATGGTGGAAGAGGGCGAGGAAAAGCAACTTTTTGAGGAGGTCGGGGACAAGGCAGAGACAGGGGTAGCCAACCGAGGAGTAAGGAAACAGTTGAGTGTTACAAGTGTCATAAGCTTGGACACTTCCAGTACGAGTGACAAGTAAATTATACTGGTTTGGAGGAATCGAAAGAGATGGTGCTAATGGAGTATGTCGACACGCTTGGAGATGATCGAGATGTTATGTGGTATATTGACTATGGGTGAAGCAATCACATGTGTGGTGATTCTTCATTATATTTTGAATTAGAAGAAGGGTTCAAAACGGTGGTTAGACTGGGTAATTATGCAAGCATGAACGTTTCTGGAAAAGAAAGTGTTTGATTGATAATAAAATGAGTAAATCAACTTGTAAAAGATGTATATTATGAGTCTGGTTTGAAGAATAATATTCTCAGTGTTTGGAAACTACAAAAAAGGGGTTTGGTTGTACTAATGTTGTCAAATGAGTGTCAGATTTATCACGGCACAAAAGGTTTGGTATTTCAAACCAACATGGAAACAAATTGAATGTTTGTGTTGTTCTCGAGCACTAAATCAACCAAAAAGGATAGCAAGGAAGAGTGTTTCCAAGCAATGATCAAAGACACCGAAGATGATGCTCACCCCTGACACCGAATATTTGGTCATCTGAGCTATAAAGGACTGGAGACTTTGCAAACAAAAGGCATGGTGAAAAGCTTGCCAAGTTTCCCTAAGGGTAAAATTGTGTGCACTAATTGCTTGAAAGGGAAGAAACATCGAGATGTAATCCCAAGGAGAAGTACATAGAGAGCATCAGAAAAGTTGGAGCTGGTTCACGCTGATATTTGTGGCCCAATTTCTCCATTTTCAGAGGGAAATGAGAGGTATTTCATTTTCTTCATTGATGATTACAGTAGGAAGGCGTGGGTGAATTTACTTGCTTGTAAGTCAGGTGCGTTCACTACCTTTAAGCTATTTAAAGCTCTTGTTGAAAAAGAAACATGCTTGTCCATTAAATGTCTAAGAACAGATCGTGGAGGTGAGTTCACATCAGATGAGTTCATGGAATATTGTAAAATGAATAGGATTAAGAGGCAATTAACGGTTGCATATACATTGCAGCAGAACAGAGTCGCCGAGTAGAAAAATAGAAATGTGATGAATATTGAGAGGAGCTCATTGGTTGAGAAAAATGTTCCAAGAAAATTCTGGGCAGAGGCGGTAAACTGGGCATTCTATGTTCTTAATAGATGCCCAACATCACCGGTGAAGGAAACGACGTGAGAGGAAGCTTGGTGTAGGGTGAAGCCTTCAGTAAGGTACTTGAGAGTTTTTAGTTGTATAGCATATGCTTATGTATCGGATGCTCAGCGAACAAAGCTTGAAGATAAGAGTCGTTGTTGTGTCCTTTTTGGTGTAAGCGAAGAATCAAAGGCATACCGACTTTATGATCCTATCTCCAAGAGGATTAGTATCAGTCGGGATGTCGTCTTTGAAGAAGATGGGCAATGGAATTGGGAGAAGAGCTCTAAAGAAGATAACATGTTTACTTTGGAATAGGAAAATGAGAAATTGAAGAAAGTGAGGAATCAAGTGATGGAAATGAAGAAGAAAATGCAGTTGATGGTAATGAAAAAGAAGATGCAGCTGATAGTAATGAAGAAAATGCAGTTTCTCTAGTGACTGAAACCCGAAATAGAAGAGCCCCATTGTGGATGAATGACTATGTCACTGGTGATGGTCTTTACGATGAAGAGGAAGAAGTACAAACTCACTTAGTATTGTTTGCTCATGTCGTTCACTCTGACCCTACTTCATTTGATGAAGCAGTAAAGGAGGAGAAATAGAGGGCAACAATGGGTGCAAAAATGAGCTCAATTAGAAGAATGGAACGTGAGGTCTCAGGGAGTTTCCGAAAGGAGCGAAATAAATAGAAGTCAAATGGGTATACAAAACAAAGTTGAACGAGCTTGAAGAAGTAGAAAAGTACAAGGCTCGCTCGGTCGCCAAAGGGTACGCTCAGAAATTCGGAGTTGATTATGAAGAAGTATACGCTCCTGTAGCTCGTATGGACACAGTTCGAATGATTTTGGCACTTGCACTGTAACAACCCGTATAATATATATCTAGAATAATATCATACCAGTGTTAATAATTGGTATTGATCCAACATAAGTGCCTAATGGCATCAATATATATACATGTCCAAACTGAAAACATCAATGGAACATGTTATACAATAGTGCCTAAACAATAAAAATCTAAGAACTATGTGCAATATCTTCATTGCACACAACTCCACAGCGGAAGATCATAATAAACAGCATCCCTTGAAACATCCATAAACGGCTTCTCTTAGATTCAACCTGCAAGGATTACCTGAAAAACAACAACATTGATGGGGTGAGATATTAATCTCAGTGAGTTCTCCTATCCTATGGGTCCACTCGGCTCTACAGGGTTCCTACTCGATTCTAACTCAAGTATTCAGCTTCCGTTATTTGTGCATCACTCGCACCTTGTAACTAGGACTTGAGTAACAGAGGGATAAACGCAATGTATGGAAACATGTCACTTGAGTTCACATAACTCAACAAATCACTATTCGGATTCACGCAACATCGATCCCCGACCGGACCTACGTCTAGGCCAAGACTTAGTTCGCGCATGTCTGTATGATTCGACTTTCACGGTGGATATCAGGTTCCCCTATGGGACTCAAACCCACTTTTAAGAACCATCCCCTGTATGGGACTCGAACCCACTTTTAAGAACCATCACTCATATGGGACTCGAACCCACGTTGAGTATCTTTCACCATATGGGACTCAAACCCACTTAGGTGTCCACCTTTCCCCGATGTCTGTCGTGGTTGGGACTCAAACCCAATTGAGGCGCAAATCATTGGTGCCACATCCCCATTTACCACTTTACATAGCCTTGAAGTGGTATGTGCACAATCACAACTAATTCCGAATACGTGATTAGGTCTCAATAACAAATAGGACTTTCGGAGCAATGCTCGTCACCAAAATAAGTCTTTTGGAACAAATGTTTCTCACCAAAAATATCAAACAATCCTCATGATATCATATCAATTCTCATGGCATCATAACATGATCCATCCTCATACATGAATCACACATGTTCCATACAAAGCATATTGATTCACTTACCAAGTGAATACTTGTCCACGATACACACTTAGGTACCGTTGCATCCAAGCATCACCATATACTCATTTCCATAACCTAGATTATCTTTCTAAGTTATTAATCAAGTTATTCTCCTAGGTTTTCTCACTCATCTTTGTAAGGTTTTTAATCATGTTATTTCACCTTCAACATAACAACAATATTTAACTTTCATCATAATATAATTCATAGCATTTATAAATCACATAATATTTTATAACATGGAACAATAATAATAGCCCTTTACGTTATCTTTCTAACGCATCCGTCCGTGTCCAAAACGGAGTTATAGCCCTCAATTAATTCATTAATCTATCTTAATCAAGATTTAGATTAACATTTATTCATTGCATAAGTATTCAACAACAACATCCTTGGTCTAATGGTAAGGCTTGTACCATACTAAGGAGGTCCTGGGTTCGACCCTCCTTTTTCCAATTTTAACCACTCCTTTTTCCAAGAACCAATCGGTTCTTCAAAAATTCATCTTTTAACCACTCCTTTTTCCAATTTTAACCCTCCCAATCCATACTAAAACATATATTATTATGAAATCATGTGATTAACCTCCATAACTTCAACAACAAAACACATAAGCATCACACACTCAAGGATCACAACTTCAACAACAACAACATGATATCAACACATAGCATGCATGAGGAGCATGAACACAACAAGTTCATCACAAATTCACACAAATCCTAACCCCCCAAATATAGGTTATTTTCCCCCAAATGTTAAATCTATCTAAGAACTCACCTTGTAGAAGAAGAAGATGAAGTTTGGTGAAGGTGAGAGTGAAGATGACATGATGATGGTGGTGAAGATGGTGATTCTCCATAATTTTTCTTCCTTTCCTCCAAGCTCTTCTTTCCTCTTTCTCTCTTCTTCTTTCCTTCTCTTTCTTTTCTTTTTCCTTTCTGATATCTCTCACTCTCTCTTACCTACTTCTTCTTATCCTTTTCTTCTTCTCTTTCTTTCTAACCACACAAAATACATATATAATATTTATAATATCAAGTAGTAATAAAAATATCCCAATTGATATTTTATCTTCCAGCACCAATTGACCCATTATTAATGTTATCAAAAATGTCCTCTCTTGTAATTATTAATATTGACCTGTCTCTTTTATTAATAATTAATCTCTTTAGAATTCACTGGTTACTCTATTGGTCCCAATTAATAACACTTAGAGCACATAGGAGCTCTAATTGTTCCAACTGACAAAAGATAGAGTACATAGGAACTCAATTGGTCTCAACTGACAACTAATTGAGCATTTAAGGGAATATGGGATATTACATGCTGCACAAAGAGGTTGGTGTGTGTTTCAGCTGGACGTGAAGTAAGCCTTTCTTCATAGGAAGTTAGCTGAGAATGTGTAAGTGGAGAATCCAATGGGTTATGAAATAAAGAATGAGGAACATAAGGTATATAAGCTTAACAAAGCTTTGTACAAACTCAAGTAGGCACCGCGAGCATGGTTCAGCCGAATTGAATCGTACTTCAGAAAGGAAGGCTTCGAGAAGGAGGATAGTGAGCAAACTTTATTTACCAAATTCAAACAAGATAAATATTTGATCATTAGCTTGTATGTTGATGATTTCATTTATAACAGAGAGGATGGAAAAAATTATGTCTAAATCAAAGAGTCCATGATGAAGGAATTTGATATGTCAGACTTGGGTAAGATGAGGTATTTTCTTGGTATTGAGGTAGTTCAGTGTGATGGTTGTATATTCATCATTCAAATGAAGTATGTGATAGAAGTGTTGAGAAGATTTGGAATGGAGCATAGCAATTTTGTTGAAAATCCAATGGTTTTTGGATTTAAAATATCCAAAGCTGAAAATGGTGTTGAGATGGATGGTTCATTTTTCAAGCAACTGATTGGAAGCTTGATGTACTTGGCTTCTACGATGCCGGATATAATGTATGCAATTAGCTTATTGAGAAGGTATATGTCAAGACCTACTAAAGTTCATTATTCGGCGGAGAAGAGAATTTTGCATTACTTGCAAGGTACGACAAAGTTTGATATTCTTTACAAAGAGGAATGACATTTGGAATTGATTGGCTTTACAAATAATGATTATGCTGGAATGGTGAAGGATAGAAGAAGTACTTCATGTTATATTTTTATGCTAAGTGGAGCTGTAGTAGCTTGGTCTTCTCGAAAGCAACCGATAGTAACGTTGAACACGAGAAAAGCCGAGTTTGTAGCAGCTGCGGGAAGTAGTTGTCATGCAATATGGATGCAAAGGGTGCTGAAGAAGATAGGCTACAAGGGCGGTGAAAGTATTGTCATCTTGTGACAATAACTCAACCATTAAGTTGTCGAGGAATCTGGTGATGCATGACAAGAGCAAGCACATTGATACGCGGTACCATTTCTTAAGGGAGCTTGAGAATGATGGAGTTGTGCAACTTCAATTTTGTGGTATAATGCATCAGTTAGCGGACATCCTCACCAAAGCGATGAAATTGGAGTCATTTCGGGAACTAAGATGGAAGTTTGGAGTTTGTGATATTTTAGGAGTTAACTAACTGCAAGTGCAGTCTAGTTCAAGGGAGAGAATAATAAGGCTTAATTGATTTAGTGTCCTAATTTTTAACATTCTTTGTTAGCTGATTTAGTCAAATTTTATAGTCAAATTTATTCTTGTTTCCTTTATTTATTTACCGCTCTTTTATAGTAAATAAACAAATCATTTCCAGAATCACTGTTATTTGCTTCCCTTTAATTGTGTTGCATCTAACACTAATTTCAATTTTAAAATAGTAAAAATTAATGTTTTTTTCTAAAATAAATTTAACTTTTTAAACCTGTCTGGGAGGCCCTACCTCTAAATATAAGTTATACTTCGGTCTTAAATTAAATGTTTAGTTTATTATTATTTTAAAAAAAAAATTATTTATTTTAAACATTGATACAATATTTAATAAGTTTTAATTATTAATTTGTATTGATGTATTATATTTTAATTTATTAGCTATTATTAATAAAAATATCTTAAGAAATACAAATATTTTTTATTATTAAAATTAATACAATTATTTATTATCTTAAGAATTATAGAAAACTAAAAAAACAAACTAATTTCAGATAAAGTGAGTACAATAATTGTATATATTATTGTGAAAAAAGAATTGTAGTAGTATATATTATTTGTGATTCTCTTAACATTTATTTCACTCAACACAAAGTTGTTTAAGTGGGTTTCATTAAGAATTAGACACTCTTTTTCAAGCAACTCCTTTAATATTTTTCTTTAATGATGAGCTTTTTACTCTAATAATGAACTTTATAAGAAGCTAAAATAAATTCCACAGTTTATCTCATTTTAAAATGAGTTTCACAAATAAAAATAACCGATATTCCTAGGTTGAATATTAATGGGAGAATTCGAACTCTATTTCTCACAAGTGTATTGTGTGTGAGAGTTTGTAGTACTAATTATTATCTATTCATATACCTATAATATAAACTTGTTTGTGGATGAATTGTTTAATACCATGGAAAACAATGGTGAAAAATTATCAACAATACAATACATAAACGTCTAAGATTTAGGAAGATTAAGTGGAGTAATTAGAAGATTGTTAGGTAAGAAACTTGACTTTTGGCTTACAAATAGGCATTTTGTATGTACTTGAAAAAATTGTATTTGATGGAAGTATAGAAACGTACAAGTGGATTTTGAATTTTTCTTTGTTGAACAATAAATATATTGCCGAAAGTGAAAGCAAGCAATAATTAATGGTGACTTGACGTGATATTTTAAGTGTTGGTCGGGTGAAACCGTAGAGGGTAACTTGTTTGGATCAACAATATATTTATTGGAATTGATATGGAAAATGTGGCTTATGTTTGTACTCACTCCATTGTTAAAGAATTTCTTTAACAAAAGTTCAGAAGGTTTGTAGTGATAAACCTATTTGAAATGTGTTTGTTTACATGTTTCTTTGTATAATTATTAATATTATAAGAGTAGAAAATATATTTATGATTTTTAATTGTAAATTAAATAGAAATATTTTTGTAAATAAATTATAATACATATGAAATTTTGTTAACAGTTTTATATTAAAATGTAGAGAAACATTAAAAAAAAGTATCTTATAAAATAGAGAATGTTGTGATTTAGGATGAAGTCCAACTTTTAATCATTTCAGATGAGTTGAAAACTATCTTTTGAGATGAGTTGAGTAAAGTTATACCTAAAGAATGATCTAGAAACTCGAGATCATAAAGTGGTCATTTTCTAGCATAGTAGTAGGTTGAGGTCAGCCAAACAACTAATGATCTCTGGATAAAAATAGCAACAAGGTCGATTGACATCTTTCTTTTGAGACAGTTATCCATCAAAGGATATTTTATTATTTAAAAACCTTGAGATGATCATGTCCTAGGAGTACATCTGATCAGAGTTGACCGATCTCCATAGTCTGTTAGATGATAATCTACTTGATCTTTTGACATTTGTCCTCAAGACATTTTTTCCTAAAAGAAGGTTATATGGCCTCTCAACACTCGAACCCCACTATAAAGCAAATACTGAAAAACTAGAATCAAGTGAATACCATTCTACAAGTCTAAACCTAAAAATTACGAGCGTTATTTACTTGATCATTAGAGTGCTTGCAGATAAACCTTTTCCACTGAACGTGTTACAAATACCATTGTACCGAAGTTCAGTGTCACTGTGAGGAAAACTTTTTGAAACGTTTCCATTCATTGCAAATTTGATGATGAATCCTAAAATCAAGTAAACAACAACGAAGAATGTAAGAAGCATCTTACATCGCCTCGCTATTTCCATTGTGGTCGTGAGGATAACACAAGAACTCCAACACACATTGATTATTTCATATTTGTCTTAGTGAGCGCATGTACCGACTTAGCAACCAAAGGTTCACCTCTATAATGCGGAGTTTCCAAGATCACAATGGAAAACCAATAGATCAACAAATTACTCAAGAATCTCCTACTCGTCATCCAAAGGTAGTTGGATATCATAAAAAACAAGCTATTGATTTGGGTAAATATAGCTAGCAACCCCTCATAAGAAACACATGTGAAACCCTAAAGAGTTGGTAAGGGTAAAACAGAACTAAACAAGGAAAATGATTTCCTCTTCCATGAATATCGACAAGTAAATTTAGGCGTGCTCGTCCCCCATATTTAGAAGTGACATACATGGTCCACACAAACCTAGAACCTTTTTTAAATCCCACAAACACCATATGCATCATCATAGACGGTACAAAGGCATCCCTGCTAAGAAGTAGGGGACATCCGTTAGATAATCACACCACAACCATAGTCATCTTCCTTAGAAACATCATTGGGTGAATAAGATACTAATAACTCATTTTATGAGAGCTATTTAGTGCCTAAATAGTTGAATTCATCACTTATCTTTTAAGTGTTTAAGGTAATTTTATTATGTTTTTAAGTAATTTTTCATGTTTAGAAGTGAGCAATGATGCACTATTTCTTTTAGTTTTTTACTTTGTTTTTAGTGTGCAGGAGTAATAACTAAACAATATCATGATAGTTTCGTAAATCATATATCCAGCAGGCTCTGAGTCAGAAGAAGCTAGACATGTTTGTGATTTACAGCTGGCACTGATTTGAAGGATTGATAAATGGATAAATTAGGGACGAGTTGTAGCATTAAGTGACATGGATGAACATAAGATGACAAACGTATGAAAATCTACCATAACATGGCTATAGAGCCACCCCTTAACTATTGCAAAGATGACACAAGGTCATGTTGTCTCTCATGTGTTATGTAATATCATAGTACATGTACTAGAAAAGAAGCATATATGCCTTACTCCTTGGGCTGAAGTTGATGGATATTTGCAGGGCCGATGTGTGTGTGTGTGTATGTGTGCATGCGTATGTGTGTGTGTGTGTGTGTGTGTGAGAGAGAGAGAGAGAGAGAGAGAGAGAGAACTAAAAAAACCTTATGTAAATGGATATGCAATGACAATGAACAAGGGGTTCGAAACTTAGAAAGAAAAATGCAACAAGGAAGAAGGAGGAACCATAGTCAAGTTCCATCTCATGTGCCCGTCAGTTTTGAAGCTAAACAATGTTGAGTGGCATGACACCTCAAGTCTCTTAGTGATGATAGACTACAAGTAAATGAAGTGGCATTCTTAGGTTTATCATTTCTATATTATTTCTTAGATATTTCTTAGATATTTGTAGATTAAGATCTTTCTCTATTATTTTTACTTTTTTCAGTATGAGTTAAACTCATGTTGTTGGATAATGTGAAATTTAATGACAAAGTAATATTTTGGATGTTATGAATGAGTTGGTTTCATATATTTTGTTCCTGTGAATTTATGTCTTATGTATATTCTTTTTTCTAATACCTTTAAGAGTAGAGAACAATTAATTATGTCGAGAAATCATATAATAAACAGATTTCATTAACTAATATGGTTAGTAAGAAAGTAGGCATGCATTGCTCACATAGTCACTTTAGAGATAAAAGACTAGGTTCATATGGGTAATCAAAATAAGTTTTAGATAAGTGTATTTTTATTATTCATCCTCACACTGAAAGAAGGGGGCAATGATGTGGTTTTAAGGCCTAAAGCCTGAATATATCAACTCCTGGGGTGAAATGTGTAAACATTTCAAAGTCGACTTCACCGCATCCATGAGACAACCAAAATCTATGGAAAGATCGAGAGTAATTAAAAATAAGAAGGATTAATGTCTAAGAAGCTACATTAAAAGTGTCAATAAATAGGTTATTGTATTGAAAGATGCATACATAAAAATGAAGAGGTGTTTGCTGAGTTAGGAACTTTAGAAAGGTACAATGTTTGCTAAAAGGGTTAAAATAAAGAGGAAGTTAAGAGAGATGATGGTGCCATTAGGAAAGTAGGAGCAAAGACCCGATAAAAATATATGCCACACATTGTCATTTTTTAGGAAGAGTTAATTAATTAAACATTAATCTATCACACACCATTCTTGGTGAGGGAAGTGATGTAAAAATATGATGTTCGCTGCATCTTAGTGGACTAGGGATGTTCTTTTGACATCGTGTACTCTGGTTTATTTGACACCGTGCAATTAATCGGTTATGTTAGCCAAATATGCAACCCTTCCCATAAAAACCCTTATGGATTGACCCAAATGGTATATAGGTTGACATAAGTCCCTCTTCTCAACATTTTTGAGATAATTCATACCTTAAGTTTAATGTTCGACACTAGGGTTTAAAAACTGAATATAAGGAATGAATTTATAATAAATGTGAGGACCGACTACAAGGATCATCACCTTAGTCCTATCGTAGTCTTTCGACAATTTCTCATTCTTCACAACAAGAATCTTGGTTTCCTTTTCAAGCTTTAAAAAGTGATTTTTAGCATTTTTCTTCTGCTCGCGGAGTAATAACCTCCACGATCAAAAATGAATTCGTAATCCATTATAGAAATGATTGTGTCTTTCAGATCTTTCACTTCCTTATGACAAGTCTCCAGACTTTGATGCATGTTACAATTTTGTATGCAACCCAATTGTATAAATATTCTTCTCATTCTTGTCAGTGATTATGTTCTTTAAATTCCTACCTAATTATTATAAAAGTAGGCCTCATATTGGGCCTTTAAAGTAATATTCCAAGTTTATCTTTGGAGGTAGAAAATTCCTCTTTTGTAATGAATATAAAACAAGTCAAAGCAATCAACCAAGTGACATAAGGGTTGCAATCCTCCATAGAAACTTGACGACCTATAGGGACTAAATTGACAATGATATCTACGTGTACTCAAAAAACCAAGGAAATAAAAATTCAAGCGTTGAAGGGATGGAGACACCAACATTAGACAAAATAATTTCTAGTTTAGTAGAAAGAGATATTGCT